>NC_134409.1:22771109-22933609 GCF_038048845.1 Mixophyes fleayi | reverse complement strand
CAATAGTGCTAATCCAAAATATAAATAAAAAAATAGCGGGATAAATAATTGTGGAACCCCAAACTGTGTCTGGTTGTTTGACATCTATCCTTGCTCTGTTTTTAACATTAATACTGTTTGATTTCTTCATTTTCAAGTGTTCTGTCTTTTGGGGGGGGGTTGTTTTATACTAATCCTTCATTGAATGAAAACGGTACATACATACACAGTTGTTAAGGTGAAAGCTGCTGATCTCGGAGTGATTTTGCAAACTCTTTGAGGTAAGTTTATCAAGCTTCCGAATTGAAAAAGTGGAGATGTTGCCTATAGCAACCAATCAGATTCTAGTTATCATTTATTTAGTACATTCTACAAAATGACAGCAAGAATCTGATTGGTTGCTATAGGCAATATCTCTGTTTTCAAACCCGCAGCTTGATAAATTTACCCCTTTGTGTTTTGTCACACAATCAAATATTTGGGGGTATATTTACTAAACTGCGGGTTTGAAAAATTGGAGATGTTGCCTATAGGAACCAATGAGATTCTAGCTGCCATTTTTGTAGAATGTACTAAATAAATGATAATAGGTATTGGTTATTCGCTCATTGACTAGTATTATAAATAACTATATGAATGGGTTATGAGCTCAATGTTTTATAGTTGGCTATTTAATTACGAGATATAAATGGGTGGTAGGTAAAAGACCTTAATTTATTGCACAAGTAAACAGATAAATAAATAGATATCAATAAATACACCAAATCTAAAATAACCAATGGATTATAAATAAAACAGATTACTGTCATTATACTAAATGGACAAGTTATATCCTTTATCAGATTGGTGACAATGGACATTAATAACCACGTTCACTGAGACAACCTGTTAATACATGAACTATTGCTGCTGTTGTTTGCCTTTGGACAATGGATTAAGTGCTCCATAACATCCTGTTTATTTTCATTGTGATTTATAGTGTTGATAAATTTGGTTTATTATATACCTTTAGGACAATAGATTGTAATCTGTTTAATTACAGTGTTGTTTCAATCTCCGTTATCTAACCTTTGTACTGTGGGTTTTATGTGATAGGAACATTATCATTGTTTTATTTATAATCCATTGGTTATTTTAGATTTGGTGTATTTATTTATTTATCTGTTTACTTGTGCAATAAATTGGGATCTTTTACCTACCACCCATTTATATCTCCTAATTAAATAGTTAACTACAAATCATCAGACATTGAGATTATAACCCATTCGTATAGTTATTTATAATATTAGTCAGTGAGCGCATAGCCAATAACTATTATTATTTTATTCAAGGGAGGGATACCCTAGGTTAGTGCAGTTCTTGCACCGTTGGAGAGAGCGTAGTCTCTTTTCTAACCAAAGACATGATAACTAGAATCTGATTGGTTGCTATAGGCAACATCTCCCCTTTTTCAAACCCACAGTTTAGTAAATATACCCCTTGGTGTTTGAATCACCTTCCAGATTTTGGTGAAGAGTTAATGGGTTGTTCCTATGCTGGGGAAGATAAATACGAGATGTGAAGGGTGGTCTAGGTAGGATTTAATTGGAGAGCAGATCAGTTACAACTTTAACTGAAAAGATCTTAGTTTCAATAACTCGGCCAAGGAAAAAAGCATTAGTGATAAATGGTTCTAATTAAAAAAAAAGTGCAATCAGTAAGCGGAGAAGTGATTTCTATAGCACCGTTGTGACAGGACGGGCTCATGCTGCTCTCCTCTCCGGGGTAGAGATTTTACAGAATTGTTTCTTTTACGCGGCCGATAACCTGTCATTACCAACCCACCAGACTCATTCATAGGCATGGGTGTCGTTTATAGCTGCTGCAGCACCTCTTTGCTTGTGATAGTGGCTAGTTCCATCTGACCGCTTACTTTGGATGAGAGCTAGCAGGCAGAAGGTTGACTCAGGACAATAGGTTCAACAAAGGACAGTTGAGGGATACATTATAATTGTAGCTCTTATCTGTAGGTCAAAGGATTTCAGTAGACATAGGTGTATTGCAGGATATTTAAGAAGAGTAGTGTGTATTGCTTAATAGTAGCTCTTAAAAGAGCTATTACACTCCACTAAAAGGTAGTGATTATGCACAGACAGATTCGGATGGAATGCACTGAACGTTGCTGTGCTTTTTATACAGATTTTACACTGAAGTTCAGGGGGTAATGCAGCCCCTTGTCCCTTTAAGCATTCTAGGCTTATTCACTTATCTTGCATGTGAATGAGCCCAGACCTTGTTCACACCTTCAGCAATGTACTTAGTGAGGCGTTGGGGGAAATTCCCCTGTCTGCACACTGTCCAGGACCTCAGTTTCAGGGAAAGTGGAACATCCAGTTAATTTCAGGTGTTCACAATATATAAGGGTGGTAACAAAGACTGTTTGTTTATGGAAACCACAAATTACTTGTTGGATGGTTGTTGCCATAGTTGTAGTCATAGTGCTGTTTTTACATTTGTTATTTGCATTTATACATTCTGCCTATAATAATTAACCCTTATTAAACCTTTTCTGCTAAAGCCTCAGCAAGTCTTCCAAGATTGCCGAGTACAAATCTGATTTTGGAGTTGGAAGCATTTGTATAAAGGTGTCTTTTTTGGCATTGGTTTTTTTAATGGCGAAGTGCTGCTATTGGTTTGTTGTCAAGAAAATTAATATTATTTCTCTCTTGCTGTTGTGTAAGTTTTTTTAATTTTATTTTGCCTATTAGAGATACAGTTTGCTGTTCATTATATTCTCCATTTACAATACAAGAAAAATGTTTATATTCTATCCACGGGGGAAAAACTGGCATCCTCCCACATAATCCTTTGCCCTTCCCCCCTGTTACTTTATTTATGTATATATACAATGTCTTACAGGGGTCTGTCTCCTTGTTTCACTTCCAATACAAAGTGATAGTTCTCTGTATATGGTCTGTATGTGGTCTTTGAGCAAACTTCCCAAACATACATCCAATGGTAATGTGAATAGCTTATCAGACAACACACCTGAAAGCAGGCATATTATTTTTTTATTTATTACCCGTTATTATATAGTCCCATCCTATTACGCAGCGCTGTACAGAGATTATGTAATCATTATCATCAGTCCCTGCCCCATTGGAGTCTATATTCTTTTCCATACAAACACATACACACTTTTGTCAGCAGCCAATTAACCTACCAATGTGTTTTTGGAGTGTGGGAGGAAACCCAAAGAGAACATACAAACTCCACACAGATAGGGCCCACGTTGGAATCAAACACGTGGCCCCAGCACGCTGCGGCTGCCCACTGTGCCACTGTGATGACTCGTATGTTTCAAAAGCTCATCAGAGCTGATTTATTGAGAGAGAGGTGTGTATTGTTATATAATTATAATGATATTATTTTAACTTGTATAATACTTTTATTATTGGACTTTATTAGTCTCAGCTGTATTCTGGAAACTTGTAGGGCATCCTGTTTCAGATAAAATGAGCTGACTTTAAAGTGTGGCTATTGAAGCACTGATTAATAGAGCTTTGTCACCTGTGATTCAGTCCTGCCTGAGGTTTCTCAGCTTTCTTATGGTACTATGCCTCTAGAGAGTCTTGAGACGGGGTTTTCCTTGAGCTTTCACAAGGTGCAGATTTTCAGCATTACTTAGTTCTCACTCCAGAGGTAAAGGTTTCTTGAAGTTCAGCCTCCTTTTATGCCCTCCGGTTGACCCTTTGAATCTTAACCTTGTTCTGAAGATCCTACAGGTTCTAGCTTTGCGTCTCTTTGTTTGGCCCCTTGTAGTTCTTAAATATGGAAGATATTTTGTTCCTGACTATTCATAATCATCATTTATTTATGTAGCGCCACTAATTCCGCAGCGCAATACAGAGAACTCGCTCACATCAGTCCCTGCCCCATTGGAGCTTACAGTCTAAATTCCTTAACATACACACACAGACAGACAGACAGACACAGACATACAGACTATGGTCAATTTGTTAACAGCCATTTAACCTACCAGTATGTTTTTGGAGTGTGGGAGGAAACTGGAGCACCTGCAGGAAACCCACACAAACACAGGGAGAACATACAAACGCCACACAGATAAGACCATGGTCGGGAATCGAACTCATGACCTCAGTGCTGTGAGGCAGAAGTGCTAACCACTGAGCCACCGTGCTCAGTGGTTAGTCTTGTTTCTGATTAGACTGCTTTTCCGATCATCCACAGTACCTTCGATTCGATGAGGGCAAAGGGGGTACTTTTGAGCTCTGTCTTCCTTTCAACCAAAGGCTTCTAGCTTCCATATCGGCCAGGAATTGGTGGTAAAATGTCCTTGAAATGCTAAGGATGCGGCACTTCACCCCCTGCATGTGGTTCACTGTAATCATACCTGCTATGTCCTAGTAGTTGTGGTGCTCACACTCCCTGGCTTTCATTGACAGCCACATGAAGGGTCCGTAACCTTCCTCCAGACGATCACACACTGGAGCTAGACAGCCATTATGAAGGCTTATGTGGTGGCAAGTGGTACCAATTCCTTTCAGGCTTATGGTGCAATCCGGTGCGAAGTCTTCGCACAGCGGGAGCTGAGGGCCATGATGACGTAATTGACATTATTGGGACCACCAACTGCTACGCGATGGCACAGATGTAGCAGAGGCGGGGCCTTGATGCAATTCAGGCCCACTTCACAAGAAAGAAAAGAGGGATCCGGGAGAGTGGCCTACTCTTATGGGAGTGCAGGAGGACATGAATCTCTGAGAGCGTAGACAAGTGTGTCAGCTGGGCATCTGTGTAAGTCAGTATATACAGACATGCAAAGGACAACAAAATAGACAACCACTATTGTATATGAAGCCCAAGGTGATAAAGTAAGTTTATGAGATGTATTTGTGGACTCACTGAGCACAATAACTGATGTTGACATCTTGAAGAACTCCAGTAATCAGTGGTTATCAGGTAATCCACTACATTCACAATGAAGATTTTCTGAATGTCTGTTCACCAAAGGAAGGAAAGTTCCACAACTTCAAATGAAACTAAGGTTACAGCAGGATTAATGGTAGTAATATTTTAATGGGTTCTTTGTACTGAGGCAATTCCCCAACAGCAGATAAAACCCTTTTTTCAAGTGTTTTGTTTAGACATTCCGTCGATTTGTGCTCCCGTTTTATTTGTGTTTGAGATCATCATCAACATTTATTTATATAGCGCCAGCAAATTTCGTAGCACTTTACAATTGGGAGCAAACATTAATAAGACAATACTGGGTAATACATACAGACAGAGAGGTAAGAGAACCCTGCTCGCAAGCTTACAATCTATGGGACAATGGGAGTTTGAAACACAAGGGCATGTGCTACATCATATTGCAAACTGGACCAGCTAGAATGCAAAGGTAAAAGTATTGAGTGGGCTGTGTGATCAGTCACACAGCAATGTTGGTCAGAGGGTTGTTGTCGTGTGTTAGCTGTGTAGAGGGTGGTAATAGGGTAACCTAGGGAGATTAAGAGGGTGGTTGAGGAATATCATAAGCTTGTCTGAAGAGGTGAGTTTTCAGCGAATGCTTGAAGGTTTGAAGACTAGAGGAAAGTCTTACTGTGCGAGGGAGGGAATTCCACAAACTGGGTGCAGCCCGAAAAAAGTCCTGTAACTGGGAATGGGAGGATGTGATGAGAGTGGAAGAGAGATGGAGATGTCGAGTCGGGAAATATTTTGAGACGAGTGAGGAGATTTATGTCTGTTCAATTTTGTTGATGGCCTTGTATGTTAGTAGAAGAATTTTATATTGGATTCGTTGAAATACAGGCAGCCAATGTAGAGACTGACAGAGTGGCTCAGCAGAGGAAGAACGGTTAGTAAGGAAAATCAATCTAGCTCCTACGTGCAAAATAGATTTTAGGGGTTCAAGTCTGACTTTGGGAAGACCAGTAAGGAGGGAATTGCTATAGTCGTTGCGGGAGATGATGAGTGCATGAATTAAAGTTTTTGCGGTGTCTTGTGTGAGATATGTGCGTATTCTGGAAATGTTCTTTAGATGTATCTAACATGATTTAGATATAGTGTCGATGTGGGGAATAAATGATAGTTGTGAGTCAAGGATTACACCTATGCAGCGAGCTTGCAGGGTGGGATTTATGGTCATGTTATTAACAGAATTAGAAATGTCTAATATCCTGTTCTTATTTCAGGGGGCCCTTGATAACCAGTAACCCCAGACGTTGTGCCAAGCAGTAACGCTTCCATGAGCCGCAATGCTGGGCAGGAGACCCGGCAAAAAGAATGCCCAGGCCAAAGGCAAGGGAGCAGCTGCAGCAAAACAGGTAGAGAGATGCCTATTCAGCAGTGTGTTTTGCTTGTTTTGTAAGAGTTGTGTAACTTGTTCACTGAACAATAATGGTCATTTTAACATCATTTGTATACACTACTGTTTGTGCTGTGCACTGCACGCACATGATTTCTCAAGCACAGAGAGTCTATGTTCTCTGTAATCTAATGTTTTGGTTCAAGGATATGCCACACAGATAAAACCATATCTTCTGCTTCAGATCTATAGTCCAGGAAGTAGAGACGCCATGCAAGATCAACACCTAGAACATGAGTCTGTATATTACAGAGATAAATAATGTACCTGATTGACATAGTAAAGTGTCCCATCGCTTGTACAGTGCAGGCAGCAGTTATGTTGGCTGAATTAGAGACTAGGAGCTAGTGACATCACTGAGTAACTTACTAGTGAATTTAAAGGCTGCAGTCATATGAGTTGTTGCTATGGAGTTGAAAGGCTGCATGCCCACGAATATTGTTTGTTTGTTTTTTTGCAATGCTTTATGACCCCCATTTATAAGATTGAGTCAATGGACAGATGCCCTTGTATTTTACTGTATAATCCAGAATTAATTGTTCCTCCCAGGGCTGATTCCCACACATGTGCAATGTTTTCATGTATTTTACCCAATCTGTGCTCCAGGCGCAATACGTTACGTGTTTTCCATGTGCTTTTGATGCATTGTGCTTTTACCAATATACAGTCTATTATTCTGATAGCACATGTTAACTCACATAGGTTGTTTTGCATTCTATCATTTTGTACACTATTAACATTTTAGAATGCATTTGTGGGAACAAGCCCATACAAAACCGTTCACCCTATTTTTAATGTGGTTATTGATCTTTGACAGCGTGTAGGCGTTTATGATCCCTTAAGGATTACAAAAAAAGGGCCTTGGTTTGCCAATAACCAGCAGTAAGCCCATGGCCTTGGTGTACTGTTGGATTGCTGTGTTTCTCCAAATAACTAAATTATGGCATAAATTCTAATTTTGTCTCATCTGTTGACCTTCTAAATCTCCCGGGGGATATTTAACAATTATTTTGAAGAGCAGGGGTGGCCCACAGCCATAGCCCGCCACCTGTGCACATTATCCCTCTGGTTCTTGGTTACCTCCCACAGTCTTGTACTGCTCGCTCTTTGAGTAGTCAGGTTACATGACCACTCCTGGGGTCAGTAACAATGGTGATTAACCTTTGCTGTTTACCTCTCGGATTGTGAATTGATATATAGAGAAATATAAAGATCATGTTGATGGTGATTCCTCCTTTGTTTGTCTCTGACATCCAGCTCGGCCTGTTTGTAGACTTCAATCCCGAGGACATGATGATGGGAATCCCAGATGACCCAGATGATGGAGACCTGGAGGCCGAACTGGCTGCACTGACTGGGGGCGATGTAGCACCCAAGACCAAGCCCAAAGGAAAAGGTGAGTAAGTTAGGGCTCTTCTATCAGTTCCTCCAGGTATTGGTCTCCTCCACCAGTGTCTTAGTGCTCACAGTCGTCTGTCTTCTGATATTCAGTTCTACTGTTCCAAGAGATGGCTACACAGTGTAGCTGGTACCATAGGGGCACATTAAAATACTGTTATTTTCAGGTGGTAATTGTTTTCTATGCGGAAGGATACACAACTGAATACTCCATTCTGAGTCATTAGTACGTGATTCTCATGTAACCAGTCATATCAACCACCAACTCTCTTCTACTACCATTTGCCTGATTCACATATGCCACTGTGGTACCGATACCCCTTCCTGTGAACTTCTCGTTCATGTGAAACAGCTTCATTTTAAGCTTTAGATGGAGTTATCCTTTTATAAGGAATGCACCTCAGAGAGCCTGGAGCGTGAGGCTTGTGGATTTCATATTTTAAAAGATAATAAACGCATTAGCCCCTGACTCCAGTAGACTTTTATTATAGACATAAGTAAACTTTGTTTTTATATGTAAAGCAGTGGTGGAAGTGGGGTGTATATATATGGTGGTATGTTATACCGCCACGTATCCTACTGCCTTCATTGTACAACTATCAAAATCCATTCACTTACATTCTCATTACACTTTTCATACTGCCACTTTCCACTTCGACCACTGATTTAAAATTTATTTATTATCTATACACAAGTAATAAGTAATTTTGTGTGTAGTTGTACATGACTACTCATAACCCATTCTGCCACTTGGGATCGGTGCGCTGTATGTTCGGATAACTCCCATTATGCCTGGAGACTGTTAGTACAGTAAGGTGATCGCACACAGTCCAGTAGTGTTTATCTTCCAGCCTCATTTGCCAACATTCCAGAAAGGATCCAATGAAATTGGACTATTTTGTGCATCAAATTTGTTTCCGAACTGCTTTTAGCTTGAAAACGAACCAGCATATATTAAAGAACACTTGCAAGACTTACCCTTCCACAGGGCTCAGGACTACCCATGTAGACTGTTTTGACAGAAAAAAGATTAATCTGTGTCTGTATTACGTCATGAGTAATTGCCGCTTAAATAACCGATGAATGTCTCCATAGCTCCACTCCCTATGGATCATATAGAGAAGATGGCACAAGAGTGCATGAGAGACCTAGACGCAGAGGAGGACGATGATGAGGGTGACCTGGAGGAAGATGATGATTTGCTAGTAAGCATTGTTAATGTACACCTTATCACTGCTATTTGTGTATTGTAAGCGTTCAGAGATATATGTGGTTTTCTTGTAGGCTGAGCTACAGGAAGTGGTGGGTGAGGATGAGGAGGTGTCTCCTACTGACATTCAACATGATGAACTTCCAGCAGCTCAGCAGGTGGAAAACATAGAGCCTGTACATCAACTTACCTCTACCACCGGCACACACACAAGCTCATCACAGGTAACTGCCATGTTATTAATGAGGAAGGAGTCTGCTTATCTCGACTACTTTGTCTTAGTAAACAGCATCCATTAATTAGCAGATTAGATTGCCATATTTATTGCTGGTCATCAGCACTATGTGTTAAGCTGGGTACACTCTACAGAAATTTCAGTCAACTTTTTATGCCGAGCGATTTTACATGCGATCGATGGTCCGATCGCTCGGTCCATGGACTGCATACACACTAGCCTTGTTTAGGACGATAAAGGGAAGAGCGGACGTCCCTTTAGCGACTTTTTACAGCCATGTTGTTGTGAGCAATGACTGTAATTTCGTACTCACTGTTGTGGATCTGTCGGAAGTTTATACACACTACACAGCGGAAACGAGATTGGAACGAAAATATTAAACGGTACGACCAACCAAATGAGGCGACAATTGTCCATTTGGGCACACACTGACCCGACTTTTGAACGAGCGGTCGTATGTCGGCTGATTTAGCCGATTATTGGATGAAAACCGTGTAGTGTGTACCCAGCTTTACTATATAAGATGTTTATTTTTCTTTTTTTTTTTTTTTTTATTACATTTTATTATCTTGATTATAATGATACGGTGCATGTTTAGGGTTACTTTTATTGTGTATTTTAAATCTGTTTAAAATAAAATCCTAATTTGAATAGTACAAGTGCAGCAAGTTCTAAGAGTTCTGCTAACAGCTGACTACTGCTGGCTCCGCCACTCATTGCCTGGTAACACAGAGGCTGCAGTGTTCTTATGCTGTGCGGCCTCCTTCTTGTCTCTCCCACGTCCCTATATTTGTATTTCCAGCAGTCATTCTTTCCAAGACTTTCCCTCGCTGGTACAGTGGACACACACTGTCTTGAGGGGGAACATTCTTGCTGATTTCTTTACTACACATGTGTAGAAAGTTCACAGTCTAAAGAGAGCTTTCAGTGAGTCCGTTACAAGGTGCCTCAGTATGTTAAGGTACTCTTACTGACTTCAGGCTGCATTACTCTATTACTGTGGGGTGAACTGGATAATGTGGATGTTCAGGATAAGGTATGTATAGATTATGGTTACCTGGAATTAATTATTTACATTATAATGGAAGTGTGGAGAACAATTGACACTACAAGGTAGTAGAATAACCATTGTAGCTGGTGATGGGGCTAGTGTACATTGCTACTGTAAGGATGAAGTGTTATCAGCCACCAATATTAAAATCTCTGCTGGTTCCTGACATTTTTGTGCAGCTACCGGTGGTCTGGTCTGGTTGGTGTAAGGGGAGACAGTGGAAATTAAGTACATTGATACTCGGCTAATCTAATACAGTATTTGCTTTTATTTTAGCTGTTCCACTTCTCTTTGTCTTCATGCGTTTGGAATGAAAGTTTGCAGCTTAGTAAACTTGTTTCCACATACTGTATACTTAGTTACTGGTCTCATTATTGCAAGTTGGGTTATGTAATCTTATGGTGTGTTACAGGCAAGCGGTGAGGGACTCTTACAAACCCTAGAAGATCGGATCGTCAACTACAAGGCCGCAATTACAAATGCAAAGCAAAGCAACGAGAGCTCCAAAGTCAGACGCTATGAGCGAGCGCTAAAGGTTTGTCCCTGTACTGACATTGGGTCTCTAGGCAGAGGTATTGGATATTATTTACTAACACTGTGCATTGGTCCATGTATGCATAGAACTAAAGTCTGGTTGATATAAGAGGTCTAGTGCAAGTCAAACAATGACAACTATTGTCTGGTTGTCATGGCTTACTGCATATTTGCACGTTTGAACGTTGTTAATAGAACCCAATGATTGCCATGACTTCCTGTTGCCCTGATACTACGTCTTAGCAGCCTTTTGAGAATAGAGCAGATACTTTTTTTTTTATTTGTTTACCATCGTAAAAAGATAATTTGTAGTTCTATCAATAGCTATTAAGAAATGTCATATTGCATAACACAGACTAGACGAGACCTGTCATTTATCTGTGTGTATTTTATAGTCTGTTTATTGCATAATACAGAATGGACCAGGATAATTGTATCTCTGAATTTTGCAGACACTGGAATCCATGTTAAAAACGGCAAAACAGGGGAGGTCTGTGAATGAGGAAGAGATGCCGCCACCTGTGGCCAACTGGAAAACTGCAGGAGCTCCTCAAGCTTCACCCTCAGGTGTCACCTCGCAGGAAGAGACCCCGGGTATAGTTCAGGCTGAACCTACAGAGTCTGCTACCAACCAAGAATCATATGAGGGCACAGAAGGGTCAGCCACTACTAGTGAGCAACAAGCTGCCACCCAAGAAGGGGATTCAGGTGAGAAGACGATCAGACTAGGTTTGTTACCCAACAGTCTCCTTCCCTTCTGCTTAGGGTTTTACTTTGTGTTCTTAGAGGTCAGCAAAAGCCAATAGAATACTTACCCATAACATTTGTTTCATTTATTCATTTTATAAAGGAAATAATTTGTCTTAAAGAGCAAGTAAAGCCTTATATCAAAGGCTGCTTATTGATGAGCTGAATCATATACATAAAATAACTAGTGTTTATACTTGACTAAATATGTCCACGTGCACTTCTCTGCAGCAGGATGTCACAGTTAGGAGGTAGGTGCCTCACTGACTAAATAGGCAGAGTGTGACTGACAAGAAGGCAGACTTTCTTTGTAGTCATGCAGTGTGGATTGGCTGAATCGTAAACAGGGGCAGGGCCAATGGCATCACAGCACCTCGATCTCAGCTTTTTGACCTGTTTTTTAAAGATATGGGAGGAGTTGCAGCTGTAATGGAGTAAGATAGTAGTACTTTTTAACTGAACTACAATGGAATGTTAGGTTACAATGTGCAGTGTATTTAACAATCGTGGTTCATGCCTGAAAATTTACATTTTGGGATTTAGGGTCCTTTAATTATGCATTGCTTCCTCTGAAACTACAAATAGCTCAATGCAGTCTTATACGGTTCCATTGTTTAATTACAGGGCACTCTAAGAAGAATGATTATAGGCTATGAGCTGCTTGTATTTTGGCCTAGGAGATTGTAACCCAGAATTTCTTTTATCAAAACTAAGAAATATTGGATATGCTTTTAGCCTATGACCTCATGGTTTGGAAAATTCTATAATTTGGCACACTATTTTTAAACCCAAGTCCCAGGGATGCCAGAATAGAGAGGGGAGGGGATGTAATTGACTGTTTGTTTATATCATTACTGGTAGAGTAAAGCCAAGAATATCAATAAATGCAAAATCCAAAGTGTTTGCCAAATAGTAACTAGTAAATCCAACCCCAATCGGGAGGCAGGACCATGTTATGGTGTACACTCAAAACCAATTGCCTTTTTTCAGTTTCCTAAATATAGAAGAATTATTGTTTATTATTGTCTATTAGTCCAGTGTCTGCCTCCTAAAAACACCCATGATGTGGGTTGGATTTACTACTGAGAAGAATTTATGCTACTCAGAGGGGAGAAAACAAAACAGCGTAACATATACACACACAAACACACAAGTGCTGTGCACTCTTTTGTTTTCCCTCCCCTAAGTGTATATTAAGTAATATATTATATGCTAAAATTTACATTTGGTTATAAAAAGTTTAATTTTACTGCCATTACTTTTTCTGTATTTATAACGACATGCTTTTCACCTGCACAGCGTACAACTGAATCATTGCAATATATCTTCATTTAGGGTCATTGTTGCTGTTGTAATTTTTTTTTTCTTCCTATGACTTATTCTCAAATCATTGTGAAAATCATGTGATACGATTACATTTCAGACTCAAAGACTTTGTTGATGACGCGACAGAGGGAGTACAAGATGGCAGCCCTGAGGGCTAAGCAAAGTGGGGATGTGGAGAAAGCGAAGGAGTACATGAAAATTAGTAAGGTATGTGCGCTGTGGATAATATTAATAGTACAAGTGTTTTAAACCATTGGCTCTTGGAATTGTTCCTTTTAGGATTATTTGCAACATCTGCCTAATATTGAGCTGCTCCTTCATTTCCCTCACAACCTTCAGAATGTTCTTACTTAGTGTTGAAAGTGCAGCATAAGAATTAGGGCCAATATTGGTTCCTATATTTGCAATTTAGCAGATATTGGATTTCTACTTACATTAACTTGTTCCACGTAATCCCAGTATTAAGATTGAAATCTGGGGAAGGGTATTGCATCAAAGAATGTCCACATTTATTGTGGAGGGGGGGGCACAAAGTGGGTAAGCACTAGCTGGCAGGGCACTTCAAGAAGAGGTGACACCACCACCTTCCTATAATCCCTGTGGCACAACTTTACCAGACCCCAGATGAAGCAGAGTCAGAGAGCTTTCTGGTAGTGAGGTCAATAGCTGACATTTCCAAATTGGCAGCTCCCGCATCATCCCACCAGGCTTCTGAAGGACCAATCAAGTCCAAAATCACATTGACTGGAGTGCCCAAAAGGACACCCCCACAGCCTTCTTCACCCAAGCAAATCCCAAAGCGGGCCTTAAGGAGGCACCCGCTGCCATGAAAATGGACTTAAGGATGCCCTTAAGCATGGCTGCATTGGGAATGGGGATTGTAGTTGTCTTAGACAACCATGCAACCGGAGCATCTACCTTGGGAGATACTTCCCATTTAGCAGTATCCTAAAGGAGAAGAGGATAACAGGACTGAATTCTATAAGACATCTGGAACTTCGGATCTGGCAAATTGTGGGTCTCACCCAACATATCCTTCAGTTGGGAGGAAGAGGGGAAAAGAAAGAGAACTTTTAGAACTCTGTTTAAAAAGAAAAAGCTCCGCAGTCTCAGGGACTGCCAACTCTGGAATGTCTAACACCTGGCGCACAGCCTGTATCCTCCACATCTGACCCAACAAGCACCTCGCCTTCCTTCTGGGAAGAACAGTCAGAATATGACTCCTTCCAAGACTAAGTTGCCGCCACCCTACACCACTTATGCAAGGAAGATGACATAGTGGACTCCATCATTCTCTCTCTAAAAAGGAGTAAACCGAAACCAGGCCCTGTACCGAAGTCGCTAGACCTCTGACCTAAACTGGTTCCTCGGAGACCGTTGCCACTGAATCCGCAAAAGCCTCACAATCAATAAAATTAATGAAAATAAAATACAAATGGCTGCCCAGCAGCCCCATAACAAAACACATGACCTGCCACACTGGGGCACGAAGCTAAACTGAAGACCTAACAGAAGAGGGGTATAGAAAGGGAGGAGCCATGAACAACTGTTACGTTACCACAACTGTTACCACATGCCTGGATCCCTACACTATACTCCAATGTACCCAGTGTCCCCCCAATGAATGCATGCGACAATAGCTTTTGATACATTGTGGTAGAACCGATTTGCCCTTCAGGACAACAATCTTCAGATATCCTGTATGATTCAAACATTGCTCTGTTCCAGCATTTCTCAACCCTTTTGTGCCACACACCTACTAATGACAGTAAATGTTTTCTTGTTTCAGAAATTCAGCTCTGTTCTAGAAGCTCTGGAAAATGGCCAGCCTGTGGACCTTAGTGAAATGCCTCCTGCTCCAAATGGTAGGTGCAAGCAAAGCCAACACTATACACAAGTGGGGCCTGCAGTACATCATGTGATTTATAGAATGCTGTTTTCATTAACCTTTAGATCAGGATGTAAAGACCCCAGAGCAGATAGCACCAGAGCCCCAGCAGAGCGCCCCTGCAAGCATTCAAGGTGAGAGATGACATGAGAGTTCAGTGTTGGGAAGGTTGGTTCATATTTAACCTCAGCAATTTGCAGTTTTAAATGTATCACTGTTAACAAAAAAAAAAATATTTAAGAATAACTACGTTATTGTCAGAGGACCACAATTGTAATTTTCAGTATGGTCTTTATTTTAAACGTTCTATCTGTCGCTGTGTGAATATCAACTCCCACTAAGTGATGCATACATGACTTTTATCTGTTTGTAACAATAACATAGTAACTATAGTTTTTACCTCCCTATAACCTTCGATTACAAAATAATCATTTACAAACGCCACTATGGCTACTGTTGCTGCTATTAAAATCTTTAGTGTAACAGGCAGCCTATCATAGCGCCAGCATAGGGTTTGGCTATGGAGATGTTGACCTGGTTCATTTATCTTTGCTGTGCAGGAACCCCAGCTCTCTCTGTGTTACAAGCTCTGCAGCAGAGGATGGAGCGGTACAGATCTGCAGCACAGCAAGCCAAAGCCAATGGGGATGACAGAAAGGCAAGGATGCATGAGCGGATTGTCAAGGTATGAAAGGGGAGAGTGATAGGAACACATTGCATTATTGAGGTGAGAGAACATGACCCTCTAGGACCCAAAAATCACTAAATATATCTTAATGGTAAATGTCACATATTATCCGCTCCTCATCATAAAACAAAGCTATAGAACACTTATATGCCTACTATGTTCAAAAATTCCTTCCATTAAGAACAGAGATGGGCTTCACATGTGGCCCCCACATTTTTCTTGGTTTTGTCTTAATTTCACTTTAAAAATAATGATGACCACCCCCTCCCCCTGCAGCCCTCCCTTTATCCTTGTTTATATTGGGGGAAATGGATGTTGTGCTGTATTATGTTTTGTCTGTTACTTTTGACTATTGATAAATAAAAAGTAAAAAACATGAACTAATTTTGAAAATAAAAACCAATAAAGCTCAATAAGCCACAGGGCTGATACAGCATCCCCCACTGTAGTACCAGGGTTAACAGAGAACTATCCTGAGATGCTGGACCTACATCTTATCTCGCTTCTCTGTAATAAATCTCTTTATCTGCAGCAATACCAGGATGCCATACGAGCACAGAAAGCCGGGAGACAGCTGAATCTGGCAGAGCTCCCAGTTCCTCCAGGTAAAATCTACTTATATTACTTTCCAATTTTGCATAACCAAAACTTCCAGCTGATCATTTCCCATTCTAGAGCACACAAACAAATGTATAGATACACAGTGCCGGGAACTTCCTGTTGACATACTGAGGATTTCTTGTAGGGTTCCCTCCTTTTCCTGGTATGGAGAGCACGGAGGGTGCAGAGAGTGTGGAGAAAGCATTGGAGATCGCCCACAAACTGGCAAACGCTGCTGAGGAAGAGGGAGTGGAGGATGAAGAGGATGAGGTTGGCAAATACTTGTTCTTGATTACTGAATTGCTCTTCAGTTCACACAAATACCATTAGGAATGTGTAGCTCTCATGTGCTCCAGATGAGTGATCACATTGCAACTAATATGCCCAGTACATTCTGCTAAAGAAAATCTCGTCACCATTGTTACATATTTAGCAGGGCTACAATCCTATGATTTTTTTTTAGGGATTTACCATAAATTAAAGGTCCCTATTTAAAGGGCATCCACATTTGTTGTAATTGCTGGTCACAAGGTCACCCATGTCATGTGGCACTGACGTGAGGTTGAGAATTGTCTGGAGGTTACAAGTGAGGAAGTTGATGTTTGGTTGAAAACAACTTTCACTGCAAACCACAATGTGTATCTTCCCCCTTTCTGGTACATTCTCCCTTTATCTCAACAATTTTTTTTAACACATCCAACTTTTTCTCCCCCCCCTCCCTCCCCCCCTTCCTTTTTTCTGTACTTTTACTGGAAGCTTTGTAAGGTAATAGTAATGGGATAAATGTATATCTTCTCATTTGTATGTCTATCTTTTTTTCTTTGGCTTCAGGGCTTTCTCATACAATGATCTATATACTGAGATAGAACTAGGTTTAGAAACCCAACACTAGCTTTAAAACTATATGCAAGGTATATGTTCTATATATACCGCTAGTGGGCCTCATTTACAAAGTGCAGAGTGGCGGAGGCGTATAGGTTTATGGAGCAAGGTGGTGACATTTGCAGTAATGATTTAATGCAGGGGATTAATGATAGAGGATTAGGGTTTTGTTAATAATGACAAAGGGTGGGTATTGAATCTAGGTGCGCATATTTCCCCCTATTACAGTAAGGATTCTCCACTTAATTTTCTGCGCACCTCTGTGACTTGCAAGGAAAAATGAGCAGAGATTTCAGCCTCAACATTGTGTCGATGATGGGGCAGGGATATGAAGATGACAGTGGGGGCTGGGCGGTAACCGTTATGGTGGGGAAAGTGGGGTGACCGTGATGATGATGGGGGAGGGTGATAGTGGGATTACTCAGAGAAGGGGATTTAATGGGCAGTAAAGATGCTGAGAGAAGGAGTGAAAGTTAGCAGAGAGAATTGACTTGATGGCGTGTATTGAAGGAGGTGTTATGTATGTAAGAGGAGTGCGCTGTGAGTATAGAGGGTATGGCCTATGTGTATGGTCCACTCTTTATTAGCACATATTAAACAATGTTCTGGTTTCTAAATGTTCAAGCTGGTTCTTAGATTGTAAAACAAATGTGTGAGGCCTGGTATAAGATTCCTTTCAAGCATATGGGAACATAATGGAGTGTTTATCAATGACAGCAACACTTGGAGAACTGTATTTTAGTGTTAACATGCATTAGATGTTAACTTACATTTGACAAAGCTTTACACACTTATTTTTCATTAGTTGACTTTAGTTTTAAAAGGTTGTAGTTGTCTCCTCCAGGATGAACAGCCAGCAAAGAAACCTGTCCACCAAAAACCCACCCAAATTGTAAAGCCACAAGTATCGCCAAATATGCCACAACAGGATGAGATGTCCCATCAAACCAAAGTGGATCCTGAAAAGTCCACCGAGCACCTTCCTCCTGCAGGTAGTGATGGAGATATTCACCGTTCCCTGTTTCTTCTGTGTAGATGTCTCCACACAGTACACTTATCATCTCTAATTTTGGACCTCGTCTTGTGACTCTTTCAGTACGAGAGCAGCTGGAGTTCTTGGAAAACCGGAGAAGACAGTACAGAAAATCCGCTCTCCAAGCCAAGCAGAAGAATGACCTGGAACTAGCCAAACAGCACATGAGAGTTGTCCATGCTCTTCAGGCATCAATCGATAAAGTCAATAGCGGTACTCTGGTGGACATTGCCAAGGTTAGAACATAGGTTAATTATCTGCTTAATAAAGTACAATTCAAGTCAATAATAATTCTATTTCTCACAGGTACCTCCTCCTCCATCGGATGAGGAGAATGACTTTGTTGTGATTGAACATGAGGACACCAGGTCACCAAAGGACTCTGACGAGGTTTATGCTCAATTGATAAAGCTCCTTCAAGAGCAACATGAGGTATCCTCTACACCCCACCAGTTCTGTCTCTATGCTGATTTATTTTTCTTTACTTATTCTGTGACTGGATGGTCTAACTCTGTCATCCAGTGGCGGGTACCCAGTTTATCAGGTTTCACGGATGTCACTGACCACTCCTACTGCCGCCGTTGGCCCATCCAGCCATTCCCCAACTGCAGTTGTCAACTGCAAACCAGCTTGGTGCCCCCAGTTATAGGAGGGTGTCACTGTCATTACCAGGATGCTTTCAGGCCCCTGGAACCACTTATGCTTCTTGGTCATGTGTGTAACTTCGGCAGCACCTCTTGCAGCTACCTCTGACTGTGGATCCTCCTGACCAATTTCTTTTGTAGTGGGGGTGTCTCGGCACGGGCCTTTAAATCTCCTGCTCCTATGGTCTAATGCTACACCCAAGCCAAGTTTGTGTCCAAGATGCTAGCCACAATATCCCAGGGCGAAGGTAGGTGTCCTGGGACTTCCAGGAGGCAACGTGCCTTCTGGATTTAATTAAATCCTTTCAGAATACTACTGGAAGGTTCTCCTGCTGCCGCCACTCAGCAGTCCCTGAAGTAGGGACCACAGCAGAGCAGACGACCTGTGTATTCTCGGGGCTGTTGCTTTGGCATCTCTTCTGTACCACATGTCCCGCAGCTATGCCATAAGGGCACTGCCTCATTTACTATAATTGGGAGATTGCTTTATAAATGTGCTATATAAATTATCTGATAAAACTTATGAAATGGATAACGTTGATGAATTTTACAACAAAACATGACCAAATATCATTGTTTTTTTTACTGTATTCTCTCCTAGAAATGCCTCCGATATTCCAGGCAGTTTACACAGATGGGAAATGTTGCAGAAACTACTAGGTAAGTGTCCCTGGAGTCTCACAGTCTATCCAGGGCAGACAAGACATGTCGCCCATCAGAGCAGCTGATGTGGAAAAAAGAATTAGATTGCGAAGTTATAGGTAGGTGGACAATCCTCATAAAATATTTTAGGGAATTAGACAGCAAACTTTAATTATGGACCTCCAGAGTGGAATCTTCTGATCTACCACCTATGGCACGTTGTACAGACGTGGCTTAGTGAGGTTAGTAAGTGGCTGAGAAGTTGGTGAATTGGAGAACTTTACAGATTTTTCGCTCTGCTACAGGCTTTACAGATGTCATCCAGCAGTGTGCCTGGCTCTACTGGGAAAGCCCTGCCTTATTACCTGTTTCTTGGAGTTGCTGTGACTGTTGCTGGAGTTTATATCTACCGAATTCACTGCTCAGTCAGTTCCCTTAGTATACATTACATACTGTAACTAACACTAGGCCACTGTGGGCAGCATGGTGGCTCAGTGGTTAGCACTTCTGCCTCACAGCACTGGGGTCAGGAGTTAGTTTTCCGACCATGGCCTTATCTGTGTGGAGTTTGTATGTTCTAAATGTGTTTGCGTGGGTTTCCTCTGGGTGCTCCGGTTTCCTCCCACACTTCAAAAAACATACTGGTAGGTTAATTGGCTGCTATCAAAATTGATCCTAGTCTTTCTCTGTGTGTGTGTGTTAGGGAATTTAGACTGTAAGCTCCAATGGGGCAGGGACTGATGTGAATGAAGTCTCTGTACAGCGCTGCGGAATTAGTGGCGCTATATAAATAAATGGTGATGATGATTATTTTGAATCACAAATGGGAAGTAATACATCAGCTATATAATCAGCACAAGCAGCACAGCTCTCCTTGTATTGCTGATGATGCAGCCGCTGGGAGACAACCTCGCTCCCGCACGTGCTGGGAGCGAGTTTGGTAGCAAAGTCCAATTTCAGATCTTTTCCATCAATGACAAATTCAAGAAATGCTGCAGCCAGGTGTCCAGTGCCCGGCGAGATGTGTTTTCTGTCACACCGCTTGTATTCTTCACACAGGTTTGAGAAAATGGCCGAGGACTGCAAGAAAAACTGCGAGATCCTCAATTTATCACAAGCTCATTGCATGGACCCTCCTCCCTATCACTTTGAGGACAAGACGCTGAAAATTGTCAGGTAACCGCTTGTCTGATTAGAATTTATCAGTCGGGGAAGTAAAGATATTCACCACCTCCCCCATTCACTATTCTTCCAGTAGTTTCCAGCTGCAGATAATAGTCCCTGAATAGCTGGATCATATTAGACACTTTTTAAGGTTGGTTTAGGGTAAGGGCACCTACTTGTTATCAGTCTTCATTTCTTGCTTGTTTGTGTTTTCCCTAGTATTGAGCTGGGCAGGGAAAGAGCAACTTCTGACCAATCAGATCATCGGAATGTTCGTGGCAGCACAGAGTATTTTAGATGAGTGAGCTGTGGGAGCCAGTGATCTTCCCACCCATCTTGTCAGGGCTGCTGTTGTGTGGGATATACTTCCTGGCAGAAGGAGGTGGTGATATAGGGATTATATATATGCTGGTTGTACATGAAACTCACAATACTGTTTACAATTCTGTTTCAACAGAGTTTTCTCCGAACTCAGTAGTACAGAGATGCTGCTGATTATAGTAAGAGGTATTAACCTTCCAGCCCCATCAGGTGAGGTTTACTCTCTGCCCCCAGTCCCTTGTCGCTCTATAGCTCACTATCTGACACTGTGCTGGGTTCTCATTTCTAATGTCGGTCTATAGCTCACTATCTGACACTGTTCTGGATTCTCTGTCTTCTGTCGGTCTATAGCTCACTATCTGACACTGTTCTGGATTCTCTGTCTTCTGTCGCTCTATAGCTCACTATCTGACCCTGTGGCTCTGTTGTTTGATCCCTGTGCCTCTATAACTCATTGTCTAACACTTAAGCTGGGAGGTTGTTTTTTGTTTTGTTCCCACCACTATTTCTCACTCTTTGACGCCACAATGTTTTGCTCTGTTGGTGATCTTATTTTTTTATCCCCCCTTATAGGAATGGCACCCAACGATCTGCATGCATTTGTGAAGTTTGAATTCCCATATCCAAGCACGGTAAGAGATATGTGGGAACACTGTTGCTGGCTACGAAGTCAAAGAGCTCTAATTCGGTATCTAACCACGGAGTTTCAATCACAACCCCGTCACTGTATCTCTATGGGGGGTATTCAATTGTTGCTCCGGCCGCCGGAAGAACGAGCGCGTTAAAACTATTATCGTTTATACGGTAATTACTCGCTGGGAGCTGCGAGATGAATTTCAGCGAGTAAACTACCGTATTAATGGTTTTTACGCGCAAGTTTACCGTATAAACGGTAATAGTTAACGTGCTCATTTTTTTGCGGTCCGGAGCAACAATTGAATACCCCCCTATGAGTCCAAGACTAATAATAGCGCTCAAAACACATGTTGTTTATATACAGTCAATCCTTGTAATCACACACTCAAGTTTCATGTGATATTTTGTAGTTGGACTTTTCTATGTCACATTGTGGTACTGTAACATTTATAAATCAGTAATCGTGTTTTTCAGGAACAGCCTCAAAAGAATAAAACCTACGTTGTAAAGAACACCAATTCTCCAGGTAAGATTATTCAAGCATCCAGGGTACACAGTTTCCTCTATATAGACTAAAAGGTAATCTATGATCAAAATGTCGCTTGCACATAAAATCAACAGGGGTATTTGTTTTATAGTAGATAATGAAGCTGTCACAGTTACTCTCCTTAAAGGTCTAGTGATCTGGAAGTCTTGTATGTGTGTATTCACACAGGTTTGAGAGTTTAACAATTAACAACACTGTGGATTTTATTTGCATCATGAATCATTACTGTTACATACTGTTGGCCGGTTCATTGCTTTCTGTTACTAATGATTTATTCTTGTGTCGCCCATCAGAATACGAGCAGTCGTTTAAACTGAACATTAACCGGAACCACAGAGGCTTCAAACGTGTCGTTCAGGCCAAAGGGATGAAGTTTGAAATCTTCCATAAAGGGTGAATGTCTTGTGCTGGGAGGATGAACCTATGCATTACATACGTTGATGTCTAGTTATGTGATGCAATCTGCAATGTCACTGATTAATGAAGGAGACTGATAATTGGTGATTCAGCTCTTACTTCCTGAGCGTACTGTTGGGTTTCCAGACGAGACCACTAATCATACCACCTCTCATGCAGGCCTACAGTCCTTATTGACTGTTAAATGGTCATTGTGTCTCTACGGCCTTTGAGTGCATACATTGTCATTCTGCCATCACTGCAAGGAATCTCGCACCATTAATTGTGCATGGCTGCCAGAGAGTCGGGGCTCTAGATACAGTCCTTCCTCACTCTGACTTCAGATAATTGTGTCTGTTTTCCTGCAGAGTCTTCCTGCTCAAGAGTGACAAGCAGATCGGTACGGCAAGTGTGAAGCTGGATAAGTTGGAGACGCAGTGTGAAATAAGGGAAATTGTAGAGGTACAATTATCTAATATATAAATATATTAATATTAATCTTAATATATTAAGTTTTGATATCTCTGATGCTTGTGTCTAATCAGGACATAGACCTAATGTAGTAAATCTGTTTATGCTAAAATGGTTTTCTGATACACCTCTTGTTCCAGGTCTTTGATGGAAGAAAGCCAACTGGGGGGAAACTGGAGGTTAAAATTAGACTAAGAGAGCCCCTTAATGGGCAAGACCTACAGACAGTGACAGAAAAGTGGCTGGTGATGGACCCGACTACCAGGAAGGTAATACATTATTGTTTATGATACAGCACTTATAATATAAGCCATATGGTTTCCATATTAATATTTTCTGTGGGAATGCAGGCAGAGCTCAACCAAAGGTCATCCAAGTGCGGTATGACTGCATCTGGATTGACATAACTTTTGTGAATACACGTGGTGCTGTAGCCAGCCCGAAATTAGTTTTGCACTACAGTGTTGATCACAGATTGAACAGACTCCATCTTGAATTTGCCCATGTCACGTACAAATTTACGACCTATCCTGAACTTTAAAGTGAAGTCTGGTTTCTGTTCAAGGAATAGGTTTGAGTAATAACCCAAACTCTGACAATGGCTCAACAATAAGGGCTGATTGGGCCCCTGAAGGGCAAGTCTCCTGGCTTCCTCTCGTGGGAGGGAATATAATATCTTGGGTAGAGGCCCCAACACATAACCTTCTTTTTATGATGTCTCCAATCCATGAGTCCAATGAAGACTTGAGGCACTAGTCCCTTAAGAGCTAGAGACAGAACCCCACCATGGATGCCATCATGTGGACTGCGTTTCAGCGGGCTTGGAGTCAGGACGCCAGCTTGGCCAAGACGACTTTTTAGGTGACTGCCCCGAGGGAAAAGGACTAGCCCATGTTTAAGTTCCTCTTGCATTCCCATAGAAAGGAAAAGACTGAACTCTCTACCCTCTGAAGTTAGAGGCATTTACTGGGAGAAAAGAGGTCTTTCCTCCTGTGACCAGAGAGACTGTCCTGTCCTGTCCTGGACCAAAAATGACCATCCCCTCAAAGGGTAATGCTTCTAGAGTCCTTTTTCATGCCCTCATTAATCTGCTTAGCCCACGTTTCTACCGCTTTGTTTGCCACGAGAATGGGTCTGAACAATTTGCCTGATGCAACAAAAAAAGATTTCAGAAACCCCTCACATTTCCTGTCTGTGGTGTCCTTTAAGGAAGCGGCATTTGGAACAGGAGTAGTGGTGGGTTTTGAAAGACCATCCACTTTAATAAAGTTCCCACATCTTCTTCCAAGAAGGGGTAAGTGAATCGGAACCTCCTTTCCGGTTTTTTAGCACACCTCACTCAAATGTTTTCTAGTAAATGAAGACCCTTGCCTGCGCTTCCCCTATCTGGTAAGTGTGCTAAATGCAGCCCAAAAGGGAGTAACATAGGAAAATCTCTAATCCTAATAGGGTCAAATATATGGATAGAAGTCCCAGGTGCAGTAGAAGAATAATATGTATTGTATTCTCACTGAAGTGTTTAGCAAATTACAGTGGAGGAAGGAAAATAAATTGTCTGCTTCTTTTCCCTTTTCCCTTTTGACTAAAGAGACATCCAGAAACTTGGACTCCTTTTGCATCCTGAATGTTAAGGCCTTGTCTAGCCGCTAAAACCAGTTCAACCCCCTGTCTGCTGGAGCAGTCCTCCTCCCGTTCCGTCAGGACCTTTTAAAGTCTGAGTCCCCCTGAACTTCCCCTCCCCTCTTAGAGGAGGCTTCTGTTTCAGAAATGGACTTAGGTGTGACCCTGATGCTTATTCGGCTTGTTCAAGTCGCCAACATCCTCTCCTGCCAATCCCTGTATAAACTTCTCATGGTGTATAGTTTAGGCCCCAGGGAGGTTCCTGGGACTTCAGCAATATATGGTCTGGTACTTGGTGAGAAGGGGGTCTGCTGCTGGAGTACCTAAGGGAAGGTGATGAGGGATATGTTCACTCAATCCAACACGTCCGCTGGAGGTAATACATTAGCCCAGGCTGGCTCTACTATTGTGGATGCATTCTCCCCAGACATGTGCGGACCTTGGTCCTCACAAGCCGCACTTGGGGCACCTGTCTCTGATCGTCCATTTAGTAACTTTGCCTGGCATTTGGAAAATGTGATCTTCCCCCAGCAGTCTTTAATCTGAAAGTTGTTCCTTTTTCTGACATGATGGAGCAGATTCAGTTAAGCGCAAGGTGCCGCTGAACATGGCCTCATTGTTCAGATGAGCATACTACCAGCTAGTATGGTAAAAAAAAATTAGCTCATTTTTCTATTCGGCTGTGTCAATTTATATAGAAATTTTTGCTCATTTTTCCACACGTCCCCAAGTGTCTTCACTGATTGTTCCAGAGACACATTGCATCACCTAGCGCCAAATTGAATCTACCACTATGACAAGAAAACAAATAGAGATACTGTAGAACACAATGTAGACCAGGCCTGTCCAACCTGCGGCCCTCCAGATGTTTTTGAAACTACAAGTCCCAGCATGCCCTTCCAGCTATCAACTGGTTGTCTACCAGCAAAGCATGCTGGGGTTTGTAGTTTCACAACACCTGGAGGGCCGCAGGTTGGACATGCCTGATGTAGACCAAGAGAGTGAACTAACGGGCTATCTATATGTAGCACAACAAAAATGCCAAGTCTAATCCCCAGTAACATTTGTAGATACGGTCCGTACTCATTGTGAAATTAACAACAAGAGTACAGTGTCAGTACTCCATAACGAAGTGAGAGTGCAGTGACAAAACAAAACTAAGTAAAGTCAGTTATCAATATAAACCCAGAGAGAGCAGTGTGACAAAACAGAGTTCTTAAATAAAGTTAGTAATCCATACATAAGAGAGTATATTGGCAGTAATCCTGAAAGAGAGCACACTGACCAGTGTTAACCAAAAGGAAAAACATGTCCCACATGCAGAGAATCAATCTGGCAGCACAGACGAAGGCAACGTGCGAGTTATGGTGGGTTTTCCTCAGACCCCTCTAGGAGTCCTGTAATGAATGAGAGAGGCAGCAGAGAAGCCCTTCCTAATATAGAGACCACCACTAGTTCAAATAAAGAAAAAAAACAAAAACAACCAAACATTCCAACTGCTGTCCAGCAACTTTTAAAAGGGGTTCCCTATTCCTTGGCACTAAAATAAAAACAGGCGTTATGGTGACGGTACATAGGGGGAAGTGGCAAGGTCCAAAAAGGTTTTAGTTTAGAATTTGAGTCCTTGCTCATAGCAGAGCACCCTCTATACCTCATGGCTAAGCAGTGTCCCCAATCGGATCAATGAGAAATGCTCTTTAAGTACAATGAAAACAGCTTGTGTTTTTATTTAAGGGTAATATAAATACATTCCCTTGTTTTTCTTCTCAGTGAGATGCAGTGAGCAATGAAGATGCTGCCTTTTTACACCCTTGACAGTCTGCGTAGCAATGTGTTCTACAGGTCAGAAGAGGAGTTACATACCAAAGGATCTCCTGCGCAGCATCAAAGCACGCTGGGAAAATGCAGTCAAGATAGAATTATCATGTTAATTTATCGATGCAGAATGTCCGCAGCTGCGGCAGACACTTTTGCCTCAGTCGGCGCTGACCGCTATACCTTAGTAACTGTATAAACTCTGGCTTTTCATGTGCTGAATGTAAATGAGGATCTGTTTTATGATCATCAGAGACCAGCGGATACGTGTGGCTCAATAGTTAGAATGTACAGCAACATAACTCCCAGCAGCGGTTGCTGGCCTCTGCTAGGTTGTGGGCCCCACCTAGCAAAGGGTTTAAACCAATGAAACCCAGAATATCTTGCCATCATACTGGAATTGTGGGTTGGCTTCTGGTGCTGAAATGATGCTAACTACTCAAAACCTGCACTGCAACTCCTCATTGTGCATTTATAACTAATGCTTAATTTAGAGAGGTTAAAGATCCTCTGCAACTTGACTGGGTTAGGTTTGTGCTATCAAGAAGGCGGCTGCAGTAAGACTCCCAAGGTCCCCCGTATAACCATTGCAGGGGTGGTATAGTCCCCTGCGTTACTAGAGGGATCAGCCAAGAATGACTCTTCAGCAGGGAGAGGATTGAGTTTGGGTCCTGCAGAATGCTCTACAACCTTTCCCTGTAAGTGCCTTTAACTGATTCAGCCTGTTGACTCCAGGTCATTTAGTTCCGTCAGATATGTCCCTAGCTAATGCTTTGTCCGTTCTGTGTGCCTTTTACTTTCATATGGGCTTTAAATGTACTAGTAAGAAATGCAAGTCACATGCATAGTACCCCTTCAGGCACAACATGCCTCTCACAGTCACAGGCATCTCTGGCACAAGGTGATTTTTTTTGTTTTGTTTTTTTTTAAAATAGGTGCGATAAGATGTTTGCCAGGTGTAAAGTGTCACTGTTGACTGTTAGAGGAAGCCATTTATTTTTTGTTGGTCATCTTCTTGGCCGGTAGTACATGGAAATGTTGTATTTAATGTATATTGAAATAAATTTAAATGGGGCACCTTTTAGGTCTGTGTTTTAATTGAACCAAGGGGTCTTTTGTCTTCAGATGCAGAAAACACAATATTATCTCTTGCATTACAAAATAAACATTTTTATTAAAAGGAAAATACATTTTATAGTCAAAACAAAAAAATATGTTACATAATTGAACTTTACTAGTGAAGCAAGCAAATTAATTTTGTTTTGCATCAGAACAAGTGAGGTATCATAGGACCTTTCCGGGGAGCTTGTTAAACTCCAGTGTTAGTAGGCTTAGGTGCCATGCAGTAATTATCACATGCTAATATTCCCTCAAAACAGCACTGTACATGGATGAGAACTGGGCAGATATGTTGAGTCTCCCCAGACATTTGCATAAGTTAAAGCAATATTGTTATGACATATGAAAGTTAGTGGAGAACTTTTATCAGTAAATGTCACCTATTATGTGAATTTACGCAGCAAGACTGTTGCATGCAACAGGCAACACAGAAGATGGACCAATTCATGCATTGATGGGGACACAACGTGTATTCCCGAACACACTTCATTTACCAAAATACTGTGCTGGCACTCTGCGTGGGGGGGGAGGGTGTTTCACATACTAATGTTGTCATTGCATAAATTATAGAAGGAATTCATTTATATCCACGATTCGTTTAGTGAAAGCACAGAAAGAAGCCATAAATATACCAAGTGCTTCTGCAACCAGGGTGGAGATATATAGATATAATTTTGACACACATTCATATTTTTTTTTCTTTTCCTATCATTTAAAACAAACAGTGTAAATGTACATGATCTATTGATGAAAATAGAGTGCAATATTCATATATATTCACTAAAATCAATATATTCAAGTCATCAATATCACCTCAAACATGAATCTATTATATAATAATTAAAGAATAATTCAAGAGCTGTATATATCCTGTTCAGGTTTAACAGAAAAGAAAATATATATAAAATACTTATTCCTATGGTGAGAGGTTCCTTGATGATTCTCCTCCTGTTTCTCATCTGTAGTAGTAGGATTTATGAAAAACAAACAACAACACTAATGGTGTGATATTGTATGCACCTGTTAGGGTTATGATTTATAAGAAGTAAATATAAATGTAACAATAAGTATTATGTATAGTTCTTGTGGACATTCCAAAAGGTAACCCCCAAAAAAATAAACGAAAAAATAAAATTTGCTTATTTCTTTTTGTAGTTGCAATTAGCATGAATCTTGTCTTTTTTTTTTTTTCTCTCATTTTCCTTGGACACTCTTTAGATCAATTTTCTCATCACGTAGAAACTATTTATAAAAAGAAAATACATCTAGTGTAATCCAACTTCAAATTTTTTTCAAAAAATGTAATTCTCCAAAACACTCACATTTGTACATGTTTTGCACCGTAAAGGAGGTCCGTGTTTACCAATCTTGTTCACAGACTTGTACTGAGATCTATCACCAACATGTTTCGACTAAACAGTCTTTCTGAAGGCTTTTTTTATTTTTTTTTACCTTGAGAAAGAGACTGTTTAGTCGAAACATGTTGGTGATAGATCTCAGTACAAGTCTGTGAACATTAAGATTGCTAAACACCGAGCTCCTTTATGGTGCAAAACATCCATTCGAACTCAGGACTTTCACAGTGTTTACAATCCCGGGACGTACATTTGGAAACGTCACTTAACCATTGCTCTTGTGCAGAGACCCATTCTGGTAGGATTGAGCGTACAAACCAATGCTTTTTGTTTGGATGTGGTTTTTTTTAAAATGTGAGTGTTTGAGAATGAAAGTTTTTTGTAAAAAATTTGAAGCTGGATCACACTAGATGTATTTTCTTCTCTTTATAAATACATTCCACGTGATGAGAAAATAATCTAAGGAGTGTCAGAGGAAAGTAAGAGCAAAATAGACAAGATTCTTGCTAATTGTGACTACAAAAAGGAAATTTCTAGTAAGAAGTGTGGCACTAGGGGCAGCACGCATAAAAGGATTAATGAGCATTTTATTTATTTTTTGGGTCACCTTTTGTAATGTCCACAAGAACTATACATAAAACTTGTTAGAGTTATGATTTATAATAAATAAATGTAACAGGTGCATACAATATCATACTATTAGTGTTTTCTCTGTTTTTCATAAATCCTCCTACTACATATGAGAACCATCTAGGAACCTCTCACCATACGAATATAAGTATTTTATATATATTTTCTTTTCTGTTTAACCTGAACAGGGATATATACAGCGCCTCAATTGTTCTTTAATTATTATATTGAAGTGTTTGTAAATTAGTGTGTGTTTTACATCAGAACTGGTTTGGGCAGCAGTTGATTTTTCAAGTGCTGAGAACTTATTTTTTCTTTTAGGAGTGAATCTATTATAGCCAATATCCATAGTTGGCCACTAAAATCATAGTGGAAACGGTACTCGCTAGTTGGTATTATAAATAGTAGTGGATGAAATTGTGGCTGATTCATCAAGGAAAGTAAGGCACAAAAAAAAAAAAATCTTCTGGACAAAACCATGTTACAGTACAAGGGGTGCAAATTAGTTTATTATTTTGCACATAAGGAAAATACTGGCTGTTTTTTCATGTAGCACACAAATACTTGATAGCTTTATTTTTACACTGAAATTTAGGGTTTATCTAGGACATGCCCTACCCAAACTATAAATCCGACCCACATTTTAAATTTACCTCCCCCTCCAATGCAACATGGTTTTGCAAGGTGCAAAGTTACTCATTTTTTTATGCTTTGCTCTCCTTAATGACTCAGACCCGTAGTATTTTGGACAAGGGTCTTTGAACAGCTGCTGGACACTAATATTTGTTTAACCCGCATGTATGGCACAAAGTTTTATAATTAAGTCTCACACATGTAATAAAGTATTATCGATACTGCACGTCATCAAACCGTTTACATTGATAAACCAATATGTATTGGGTTTTCAGCTTATTTTTAATTAATTGACACTTTAGGATTGCACAATACAGACACTTACTATAATTTAGTGGTCATTTTAAGTTTAAACCCAGATTTTTTATTTTCCTGCAATTATTCACTAATCTGACTTCTCTGGACCTCATTGCTGATGTGAATGGCAAATATAATGTCTGCTTTGTCATCTCTGAAAAATTGTATTTGAATCAATCAAGATAAATGATTATTTAACAGGTTGAATTGATACAATACCACTATGTCCGGTAGTGGACCATTTTGAATATTGGCTAAAATAAATAAGCTTTTGTGGCAATATTGAGAATGTACTTATTAATATTGCACTATATAATATATATATATATATACATACACACACACACACAATACACTGGTTGGATAAGCATTTGGTATATTGTTTTGAATTTGTCACTATTCTTTCTGAATAACCAGAAGTAAATGGTTCAACATCCTTCGCTGCATCAACAGTTTTATTTGGCTTCTCCTACTTTGTTGTTCTTTACATTTATCGATACAGATAAAACGAAATATTGTGTTTAGTAAAAGGACGGCTGTTGTGGAACTACATGTTCCAGCACAAACATGCCTGAGAGCCACAGTGGGGCCTCTCTCTGATCTATATGTAGAGGACTCTGCACAACCATTTCTCCCTACAAACAGAAGCATCGCCAGTCGTGAATACTCTTCTGTATTACCCGAATGCCAACATGGTCTGAGATCCTAAACCTCATGTACTGGTGCAGTGATCACTCAGGAGGGTTCGTTCAAGACAGCTCTTAGCAACCAATCTTGAAATACAAAGTGTTAGATGATATTTTGTAGTCTAGGTTACCCCATATTAACATGTTCTGTTCTCCCTGTGACTTATTAAACATATCAACACTGACATTTAATGCTGGAACTAACCAAGTGAAGCTTTTTAGTGTTCACAATAACACAAATTAGGAAATGAAGGCCCTTAGGGCAGAGGTTAAAGTAGGGATTCCACCTTCAATTGCTTTGTACGAGCTTTTGAGCAGCTTATACTAAAAATACAACTGTATATTATGGAAACAGAGTAGCTCAGGTTTTGTTACCCTTGGATACGGCACAGATTAGCTCTACGCTGGGCAGTGGCTTCAACTGTATCCATCAATAGGCAATTTTTTTTGTATCCAAAGACAAAAAAACAAAACAAAAACTCACAATTCTGCCTGGATGACAAAGACTTTAGTAGATTAAATAAAGATGGGTGTTGTCACAGACAAATTTTTAAAAAGACATATAAAAGCGCAAAAGTAAAAAATTACATTAAACATATAAAAATGAAAGCATTGTGGTTTGATATGCATCTTACACGATAAACACACGTTTCTTTTGTCATTCCCATACCCGCTGAGAGTGAATTTTATGACTGAAGGAGACACGTGAAGCCCCCATGGAAATTTCAGTAGCCAGTTCGCTAAACATCAGTGGAATTGTGGACAAGAAACAAACACAGAGAAAACAGGATTCAGGACACACAAGACAGATGGCATGTTTAATTGTCCAACAGATAAGACATTGTCAGTGTTACAAAGGCATATAGGAAATTTCTTCAATAATGTCCCAGTATTACACAGTGTCTGAGAATCGGCATTGTAGAAATCATTATATTTACACAGGGGTATGATCTGTCTGTAGCCTGTGGCTTATTGGGATGTGGGGTCAGTGACTTGGTAATATGGGGAAAGGAATTGTATTAATTTCAGGTAATCCGTTTTGAGCATCTAGGCATTACCAAGGAGCGAAACAATGATTATTCATTATGTATATGCAGAATACTAAACATCCCAACACTCAGCGCACCTGTCAACAATTCATTAAATACATAGACACCATGAAGATTGGTTGTCTGCTAATACTAAAGTTGTTCAGGGTTCTGATGTCAGCCCCCTCCGCCCATTCATAAAATGATTGCATAATCCCTCCATATTGCTACAGCGTGACATATTTAATAGGAGAATATAGGAATATGGCTCTTTGCAAATTTAAAAACTGCATCAAAATAAGCAGCCGGGTTAGACCTCATCGTTAGCTGCCACACGGTACTTTAAGCTGTGAAGAATGGGATGTTCATTGAACAGTGAATTATTCAAGGTTTTGAATCTGAAATGCATATATCCGACTGTGTCAAATAAAATACAATTCCCAAATATAAAGCTGCATGTAGGCGCTGCCAATCTATGACAAACAGCAGTGATAGATGACTGAACAATTATATTGAATACTACAGCATGAATTATCTGGGAGAGAATCATATAGAAAAGATACAAGCTCTTCAGTTCATCATTCAGAAAATGCAAGAGTGCTTATTAGGCACATTTTGCAGACAGATGCTGAAGGTTCCCTATCGGCTACACACAGGGACCACAGTTATTTTATGGGGCGATACTTGAGAATGCAGTCTTCCAATTGGCTATAAACTAGTAAATGGATTGACAGGCGGAATATAAACAGCTGCGTCATTCTGTGTAATTGTGCAGATATATCCTAATGTGTACCTGCCAAAGTGCCTTGTATTACCTGTGTATTAATGTACAGCTTCTGCTCTCCTGCAACACTGGACGTCTGCACTAAGTCAGAAACTGGAATAAAACTCCATAATATTTAGATTTATTTGTAACTGAAAGATAAAAAAATGGGAAAAACGCTCTAATTGGTGATCATTTGAAGAACTTTGAAAACCTAAGGAGCAAACTCTAATAAAACGAGAGGTCTGACGATCACAAGTACAATGGGTCTCTGCAGACAAAATGAAAAGACTATCTGTTCACATTGCCCCGGCCTTCCTGGTGTTGTATTTATGGAGACTGTCCAACTGGATATTTGTTTTTTTCAAACTACTAATAGTTAAGTATGGCAAATAAGACACTTGGTTTGCAAAATGAAAGGTGACATAATTGCTGCTACAAAGAAAACACAATGTCAATGGGAGAAGTTATTCTGCAGACTGAGCGGAGTTTAGCCTATTGCTGATTTCAGGGAACAACAGAAACACAAGTCATCTGCGTAGATATGAATAATCCATTTAATTTCATTATGGTAGCTTCCTATTACCATGTATGCTTATTGAAAACAGATCTGCAGCCTGCATCACAGACATCTCAGCAGTCCATTGTCATCATTCCAAGCTATACAACACTCCTCCGGCTCGCTAGCTTAGCTCTAAAATCACCACTTTCCAAATAATAAGCCTCAAAACACAAGCACTGCTACTCTTGCACACTGTAATTGCATAGAATGAGTAACCAATTCTATTGGATTAATAGCAACTCACTGCAGTGAATCTAAGCTGGCAAAATGCTCCCTGCAGAAAACGCTGTCTGACTGGCATATCTGTGTAAGTGTCAGGTGTTTTAAACACTACAATAGGATTCTGGTTTCTACCTTAAAATAACCACATACACAATGCCTATTCACCTAGAACCCCCCCCCCCCCCAGAGGTGTGAGCAGCACAAAATGTTAATTATTGTAACCACACTGCAAAAATGATTATGAAATGGCAAACGTGAACAGAGAACATCTGGACAAGTTTGTTTTCAACACGCAAAAAAAAACAAAAAAAACCCCTTCTGTTGGGAATTGTATCTCAGATAACTGGGGATTATCAAAAGGGATAAAATCACTCTTCAGAATTAGAATGGATTTCATGTCAATAAATAAAAACAGTTTATTGTGTTAAATAACGGTGACTCTGCAATAGAATCGTACTATATGTTGTGTATAGTGTCAAGCTTCGTCCTGTGTAAACATTTGATCACACAGAAGACATCCGTCTGGTCACACCGTAGACAGAAATCTCATAAAACGTAAGCGGGTTTCTTTGACGTAGCATTTGCAGACACTAGAATTCTACTGAGCACTTTGCAGTGATTTCCAGCGTGCAGTATACGGTCTTGAAGACAAACATGTAGTGTAAACGGTAGCTCGTTACCTTCCGCCAGTGAGTGCACAAGTTCTGAAATTAATTGTTTGACGCATTGTTTCTCAGACGGGATTGCCTCACATACAGACAACGGTTCCTCCACCACTTTAGGCTGATGAATGAAGACTACAACGTGGGAAAAAAAAGTTTTGTGCGCTCCTGAATTGTACAAAATATTGCTGCCCCTGCAAATACGGAGCCAGCCCAGCGGACAGCGGCTAGATTCATGCGCTCTGGCTGGGTAGTGATACCACGTAGCCCCGTCTCCTTGCCATGCATTGTGTGTGGGCTTACAAACCAAACAGGATAGGAGGCTCAGGCTGGTCTTGACAGTGTAAACTTGAGTAGGGAGAAACAGTAAAATATAACACGAGCAGTAAAGTTTGCAGCGATGATTCAAATGAGGTCAGAGTGAAATTCCTGATTGTATTTGGATGCCCTTTGTGTCACACTTACAAGGGTCTCTATAATTCCCCCCCTTCTGCCTCATCCAGAGTAGCAGATGTATTTAGTGTGTATGACATCTCCCGGCTCGGCAAACCCTTTTGTATCCGTGGTGACCTGTACGACACTCTCCACTGGCTGTGCATAGAAGGTTTAAAGCGTTCAGGTGTCCGTCCATTACACCCTGACCTAGTAACAAGTGTTAGCAAAAGAAAAGAAAGATGAATCTTCCGTGATTAAAGTGCAAATGGTTCGGCCGGTGGCAGTTCTTGAGGAGACGCTCGTGTCTTCCCTATAAGATGTTCTCCAAGATATAAAAAATGAGCTCCATGGTGACCGGTCCCTCGCTCAGCTGGCACGTGCCCCCATGTATCACTGGCACCAAGGCACTGTCCAAGTCATGGGTATAGCGAGCTGGAAGCGGCTGCCCATTGCTTCCTGCTTGATATCCAACCTGAAAGACACAAACATACATATCTAATGCACGGTGTGTATTGAACACCAGTACGGTCCTACACAAGGCTGTAATGAGAGATGCCCTGCAGGACACTGATCTGAAATCCCACCTGGTCCGAGTCCAGAGTGATCCGCAGTCCCAGTCGCGTCATCCCATCTTCTTTTAGTAACTTCAGATGTGGACACAGAGCAAGACAGAAAGCTTTGGCCACGTTCTCCGTCAACCTGCTGTGGTCAGCCGGGTCACTAAGGCCGCTCTGTTGTTCCTCGTTGTCCAGGAAAAACACCTGCCAAATGCAAGTGAGGAATGTAAATACAATTACAGCAGATAATGACAACAGTGTGACTCCATAGACAACATCATACACAATCTCAGATGCTCCAGGAGTTGTTTCATAAACGCCAAAAGTATCAAATGATTAGATTAACTGTCACTGAAACAAAAACACTAAACAGCCAAATATGGTTTCAGAAACCTCCCTGCAAGGTAACAACATGGTTGTGAACAGGAGATTTTGTTACTTATTGTGAATTCCTTTTCTTGGGGGCCATGATTGTTAAAAAAGTTACTTGTAGATACATAATGTAGTTCTTTATAGGGGTTTAACCGCTTAACATCAGCCCCTGTCCCAACGGAGCTCGCAGTCCATGTTGTGGGAATCCAATGTACCTAGTGATATGTTTTTGGACTGTGGGAGGACAATAGGGCCCTAGTAAGCAACCGAACCCATGGCTCCAAGGCTGTGATGCAGCAATACTGACCACTGTGCCACCTCCTTGTCTCTACCATGTGACCCCTGCCCTATTACATCATGTCTGCCTATGTTTCCACTGGATATTGCTCTCATTCCTCATCTCTGCTGTCCCCTACCCCTCCTCACTATGGTCGGGTATCTCATTTCCCAACGAGCTGCAGGATATGTTTTATTAATGTGCCCACTAAAGTGTGTTTCAGGAGCAGTGCAGCTAGTATATAACGCCATATAACTGTATTGGCATGTTAAAGCCACCGTGTTGGGGCCGCCTCCTTTGATCCTGGTCTGCTGCGAACAGGAGTAAGAAGCCACCATGAAGCTCTGTGCAGGATCTGTATGCTTCATGCAGGAGCAAGTGAGATGGGGACTAGCGGTATTCATGCTGCTACAACAGGACGAACCACATGGGGACTTGGAAACAGCAGCTTCAAACTCCATTTCTGTATCACAGGAAAGTTTCCAATACAGCCTGATGGTGTGCTGCCCCCTGGAGGTGCCAGGGAGCAAAGCACCACGACCAAACTCAAAGAGCTCAGAGTAGTGCCATATTTAGCTTAAAACGGGCACCATACCTCAGCGATCCAAGTCCTACTATAGTGGAAGATTTAAAGATTAAACCTAGAGGGTGAGTGAAGGAGGAGATGTCCTGTCTGCCAGAGGTGAGCGAACACACACCAGTCGCCTGCTTGTCGTAACAAAATAAATAAAAACCCAACAAAAATAACAAAATATCTCAGTATTTTCTGTAATACTCCTTTTAACCTACATTGAAGACAGCGCACTGCTTTACCCAGTTACTGCTACACTTCTGTTACGGCCAGCACAACTTTTAATGAACAGAATACTGAAATTTCCCACTAATCTACATCTACTGATTGATGGGATTTCCGTTTTTCAGGGACAGAGTTATTGCCTAATTTGTGTACACTACAATAGAACAGAAATCCGGAATCTACTAATACAGTAAATCCTGAGCTCCTGAAGCAGCAGAGACAATAAAAGTAGAGGCGGCAATATGACAGCCTGACACACATGTACATTCCGTACCTTTATACAAGCTAGATCTTTAAATATATAAGAACCACATTTATTACAATACGTCGTCTTTGCTGTGTACACGGTGAGTAGTCCCCACGTGGGGCATTGCATACCTCGGTCCAGCGGATGATTTTCCCATTAGCTTTATATTCTGAGCCATGGGAAATCTTCACACTGGTCACAGACTCCATGGACTTCCCATCGATGGGGCTGGTAACCCTGTAGAAAAGGAGACCGATGACTGACGGTTACAACACAAACAGACCTGGATCTTACTAACTATGTTACAGGCGTCAGAGTTAAACACAACCACAGAGCAGAGATCTTTACAATCTCAGTGCGGTCACAACCAGCAGAGCTCCACGTACCCCTTGTTGAAGTTCTTGTCATCGTCCACCCATTGTACATAAACATGCTCCTGCGTCTCCTCAGCGTCTGCTTTTCCACACGTGATGCTAAAATCTTTCATGTCCCTCAAGGCCTGTCTTAGTGCATCCATGCTCTCCGCTGTAATCTGGACCATCACGCCATCTATACGCAGGACAAGAACACACAGTGCTGATAATTACAATAAGTCATACAGGGTTACATATTATACATTTTTCTACCATAATTGACATGAACAGTTATGGGCAATACATGTGTGTTTGGGTCATAGATATATGTATGGCCCAAAAATAGGGACTCATTGTTTAAAGTTAGGACCACCCAATTAGCAGAAGCACATCGACAGGACGGGTGCGGGGGCAAACGCAGGATTTGTAGAGGGGGTTTTCCACACCACGCCACCAGTGGGCGTGACCAGCATGCATGGGGGCGTGGCTATAATTTTAGACAGAGCTTGGCTGCTCTTCAACTCTTTCTATCCCCATAATATACATGGGCAATGTTGTGTGCACTACTGTTAGGTGCACACAGCTCTCCTTTTTCAAGCAGAGCCATGTGAAGCGAGAGCAGCGTTCAACCACCTCAATTATACAATGCCCTAGGCTTGGAGGGGGGTTTCCCAGCACTAGTAAACCCCCCTCGGTTTGCCTATGGGGTGTCTTATCATACATTTGCAAATGTGTGCAACTGAGATTTCTGCATTTTTAAGTAGAAAAGCAGCTCTTTTACTGGTTAAAGCAGTGTGCTGGGGGATTATTCTCTGTAATTGTTCCTTTCTGGATAACCCCACCCTTTCAAGTACCTACTGTGAACCTATAAACTGATTGAGCAACTTTCCTTTCTGTATCAGCAGAATTGCTAACAATTACTATACACACTATAAACGTTTCACAGATACGTCGATTTCACCACTACATTCCTAGTTTCCCCATTTACCTTCTACAATGCTGGACTTTGCCAGGAAACCAGAAGACGCCTTGAGTGCTCCACTGAAGACGAAGAAGCTGGCACCTGTCACTACAACAATCCAGAAGAGGTTACATGATTATTGGTAATCACTGCCAGCTTTGCTAGAACAACATCTACAGAGTGAATGCACAGAATATTGGTAAACTCAAATAGATTTGTTGTCATGTAAAATCAATAGACGCCAACCTAGTTACCTTTGCGCGGCTGCTTATGAATACTGATGGCTTGCGTTTGGTAGTTGCCATCGTCGTTCTGCACACACACCAAGTGAGAGTCTGCCTTCTGGTTGAAGCAAGTGCCCCCGGCCAGTACGTGCTCGTTAGATTTGTTCATGGCTTTCATCATCTGAGATCCAGAAGGAGAGAAAGGTCAGTACATTAAACTGGGAGAGGAAGACGCCAACTATAAGCCACAGCAAACAACAGTATGTTCTATAAAGACAACGCTAACAAACCAAACATAGGCATTGAAAACAAAACATTTTAACACACAAGTTTAAGAGACAGTAAAACTAATATTATTTACTGTAAGAGCACAAGTTATGCCACGGATGGACAAACGGTGACTTTACAGCTACCGGAGGGCTAAATTACACCATAAACTAACGCCTTTGCAGCATCTGTGTAGCTACAGCCTTAACTACTGCTGTTTGCAGATATTCTACCAAACATTTCGGTTGAATGAAAAAAACATATTAAACTTTATCTGCATAACAACTAACAACCCAGCCAGTACGGGTTATTATTGTGTGGAAATAACTGATGTGCAAGTTATAATGTATATAGTCTCAGCATTATGGTACAGTTAATATTTGAAGCCTACACAGCAGTAGTAGTACCCACAACTTACTTTCAGCTGGGACCCCAAGTGTCAGTGTGACATTGTTCTGAGAACCACAAAGAGGTTCCCAGTAGAATGTCCTGCACATCTGATAATCAGGAAACCCCAAAAACAGATGATGGAAGTCTGCTTGGAAAAGTAGAATAATGCCTACAATTTTTATTCACATCAATGAAAGGTAGCATAGGGCATGTGTGGAGCTTTATGTTAAATACCAACAACAACAAAAAGACTTTAGTGATATCTTTAAAGTACTTACACAAAACTTGTACCAATCAGGGAATGGTGATATTTACCTCATTGTATCTGTTGCTGGGAATCTTGATGCTGGTTTTTCTGACTTCCATATCCACCACCAACCCCTGCACCACCGGCAGCGTGTACTGGTAATTTCGGAAATCCTGACCAACAATAATACAACCAGGGGGTAAGAGAAGAGAGAGGATAAGTTAAACTCATTGCTGGGCCGTGACTACTCTCAATTGATTTAAAAAAAAAAAAAAAAAAGTATCGCTAGAGCAATAAAAGATGGGAGAGGTATATTCACAAAATAGACCGATTGGGTCTATTCTGTCCATTTTATGGAAAACAAAAGTCCAAAAATGTGGGTTACAGCTTTCAGTAGCATGGCTGTGTGTGCACAGCAACCAATTAGAAGTCTGCTTTCATTTTCTAAACTATACTAGCAAAATTAAAAGACTGGTTGCTATGTGTTGCAGAAACTTAATGCACGCTGTACCACTTCATTTTAAACATAAAAAAAAAAAACATTCTGTGCACATTACTACATGGAAAGACGGAGAGAACAACAGATCTAGTAACAATGAGTAGAGGGAGGCATGTAACAGAAGGAGGGGCTCTGCACCAACACACAAGACTAGTCAGCGGGTGGGATACTCACAGCCAGGACATTGATGATTGTGTGACCTGTCTCCCCAAACAGCGGCTTCCTGAATCTCACACTGAACAGTGGACAGGGGTACACTAAATAGAAACAAAGTGGTGATGACAAAACACCCTGAGTGGCAAAATTCCCGGTCATACCGCATATTACAGAAAACTTATTATCTGAGGTTTATTTTCTAAACATTGTGCCCTCATTATAGATATGAATGATAGTAATACAGAGACAGGGCGTTATTCCATTATCCCCAAGTGAAGAGTCAGAGCTGTATTTACTAAATAGGCAATCTAGAGGCAGAATAGTAGATGGTTTGTGTCACTTTTATTCACTTTTTTTTCATTTCCCCCTTTTTTTTTTATGCTAGTTGGTCTTTGGTAAACCATCCATTTCCCTAAATAAAATAACAGATATGCTGAAGAGAGAGGTATGAGCATGTCATTAAGGATGCAGTCACGTATTATTCCTAGGGCTGCATCATCTCTAAATAGGGCTCTGTGAAAAGTCTTTCCCATAAGGCAACTCAATCAATACGTTGCAAACCCAGCTATGTCATTTGTATAGTCAGAGCTAGAATGCAGCACTAGCATACAGGGAAAGTGTCCATAACTGGATTACTATGTTGTGGAAAGCACAACTACAGCCATCTACGGTTGACTTTCATTGGTCTCAAAAGCCAAGAAGTCACAGAAGCATCAAGGAGCTCAGCAAACGGGACAAGGCTGACACTTCAATAGAATCGGCAAATAGGCAATTACGCTTCCAGAAATACCGCCGACAGGGCTGCACTAGGGATAAGGATTGGTCTAAATGCACAGGCCTACGATAATAGAATTTAATGGTAAGAACATAATTCCATCTCTTTACCAGCCCTAGCGGTCAGTGCAACATATAGAGGGATATAGCTTATTTCACAAAACATAGGGTAGCGAAAATAAAACAATGCCCAATGGTAAAAGTTAATGGAAACTCAAGTGTGCGAATCAAGACAACGCTTCCACATAGAAGCACCGACAGTAGAGAGCACGTCACTGAAACGTTAGAGGACACAGTAAACAGTTAATGATCATTTCTCGATGCACAGATGCCACTTATTAATCTAGATGACAGATGAGCAGAGTCCAGAAACTAGAAACTTAGCTGGCTGCTATTAAGTATGAAGTCTTCCAAGAAAGCTACTTGAAGTCACCTTAATGCTTGGATGAAAGGGGAGGACAGCAGAAGCACACAGCTACAGATAAAAGTCCCAGGTAGGAGCAGGCTCTCGATAGAGAGGAAATAAGTAGAGTGAGAGACCAATGAATTGGAACAAGACAGCGAAAGGAAATAGCAACATATAAAAAGTGGAAGTCTGAGGATAACAGATATTCTGAAGTATATGAATACCACCAAAAAACAAATCACCATAAACAGAAGGTAAAAAAAAAAAGAGGTAATTGAGACTCAAGAACAATCTAGAGAAAGATGTAAATATACTTTGACAAAGGCCCTTTGAAGATCATTCATCATAGAGTATAAGACCTGGATCGGTCTAGCTCCTGACAATCCCAAAGAAGAAACAGCTTGTTGAGCTATATCTGGATGAAGCGACCATCCTTCAGCTGAGACCGTTCAAATGTCTGTTATCCACCCTAGGAGTTTATATGCTTAAATAAATCACAGTCGTGAAGTCGTTAGATTTAATTCTGTGGACTAGTAAACCAGACAGAATTGTAGGCAAAGATGTCACAGTGTAAACCAGATTCAAATGCTGGGCCTTCACATAAAGAGATAGAGGGAAAAAGACTGCTCCATCATACAGACGTCTGGAGGATGTTAAAATGCATCAGTGGCCCAAATGCATTGTGGGAAAAGGTTTTGTGGTCAGATGAGACAAAATGCTTTTGGCAAAAGTTTAGAGCGATGTGTGGTGCAAATCTAACACTGCCGAGACCTCTCAAACCATCATACCTACAGTGAAGTGTGATGGTGGCATTAGGCCGTGTTTAATCAGCAGGGACTGGGTGTGTTTAAGAATGGAAGGTGCAAAATGCAGGTAAATACTGTAAATACTGCAAGAGAACCCATTTCACTTTAATACAAACTGAAGCTTGGGTGACAAGCTCACCGTCCAGCAGGACATTGACCCCAAACACAAGGCCAAACACTGCAGTGAGTCAATAAAGACAAGTGAATGTCCTACAATGGCCCAGTCAAAGCAATGATCTCAATGCAACTGAGAATTTCTGGTACTATTTGTAAACTGGGAGTGCACAACCGCCATCAAACTAACCTGAAAATCTTGGAGCAAGTCTGCCTGGAAGAATGGGCCAAAATCACTCCTTATGCGTGAAACGCTGTTACATCCTTTCCCCAGAATGTTACAGTTATTACTGAAGAGCTGGCTCTCAAAATATTAGTGAGGATTAAATGCCTATGCAAATAACAATATGTACAGTTTGTTTTTCAGTAAAATTTAGAGCATTGGTCTGAATACTTTTGCATTGCACTGTGTGTGAGAGCCGGACACCCAATGTAAGTTATTGATCAGAAGTTCATCAGCCTAATATTTTAGTTTCCCTTTAGGACAACATATTCCATACAGAAATGGGCAGAAAGTAGCCCAATAGTCCAGTCATCCTTCTACATGAATGGAACTGACAGAGGGAAACAGGCTCAACTAAGCAGAGGTTATTTTTTAATATACTATGTATACTCCTTAACACCCAAATAATCAGCAGTCAGAAATCTATTCCAGGTTAAAGTCATAAAGGCTGTACACAAAGCCATACTATATATATGATCATGAGCTCATGGTGCGATTAGCAAATAAATGACCTATCACAGTGGACAATGAGCCATTAATCTGGAAGTGAAGACAGATAAAGATGTGTTTAGGTGTTGTAAGGTCTCTACTCACATCTGTACTCAGCCCCCAGACGCAGCATGAGCCGCATAGGGAACACTTTGGCCCACGGTGTCTCCCACTTCTGGATGAGTATTCCGAACAGGTATGGCTGAGCCGGGAGGACCAGGTCTTGTAGGGACTGGTAAGTGGGTGTTACATACAGGAATCCTCCATGCTCTTTACTGCCCAAAAAGCTCTGACTCACGAATGAGTGACCTAAGTTTACCACCATGTTACCTAAGAGGGAATAAAAGACACAAATCATACGGAACACGGGGGTTAGAACCAGCTGGTCACTAATCAGGAGAACATCAATGTATCAGGCACAGTGTTCCTGACAATGCTTGGACAATACATCCCACAAGCACAATAACCCAGAATGAGAATGATCTTAAACATTCTCTAAACAATTACAAGTTTGCCCACTAGTCAGAGTGAATTATAAGAATGTCCTTATCTTTAGCAACCCCCGTAGTCTTCCGGTTACCTGCCAAGGCCTCCCGATAGAGCTCCACAAAGTGACTGAACAGATCCCGGGGCAGGCACTTCTCATCAGGCAGACACTGCAGCAGGATAACGATCTCCGCCTGTCCTACCGCATGCATCCCTTTCGTGGTGAAACACCAACACTTCCTGTTCACATCTGCAGGAGGCAGAATACATTGTACTCAATGATCCCGTCCTGGCTAAATGTCCGTCACACAGGGTCACCACCAACCATCCCATCTTCATGGTGCAGCTGTCCGCTCCACACCCGTTCCTAACTGTCTTGTGACTGGCTGACTAAAGTGGCAGGTCAATTATAACATATTACACATGGAGGAAGAGTAGGTAAAACTGCACTCTATAGATGGCCCTCAGAGAAGAGTTTAGGTGAAAGAAAATTTCAGCAGGATGGAAATACCTTAAAAATCCAACAAAATAGATGACAGGAATTCTCTTCATTACACTCCACAACTGAACAATATTTTCTCTCATATGGATTACTGTAAAACAAGTTTTATTTTGTGATCTAGATTATTTATTCTGCTTACTAGAATGCTCTCAATTAGAAAACAGAGCAGTACCAGCAGTAATGAAGGCCATGGATGTGCTCCAAGTGACTATAAACCCAACAATATGGTGCTCTGGTCGTACATCCGCGTCACTTGCAGAAAACATGCGACCAATTACTGCAGTCAGAAGATTCTAAATCAACCAGATTTCTAAAAAGAAATGCCCAATAGTGATCTAATAAATAGGTTTTGCTTATTCTCAAGCATCAGTCTAACTTTGGGAACACACGAGCATCAATACTAAGTGATTTCACCGATATCGCCAGGTATGTGGCCAACTTAATAAAGAGAAGATTTAATGACGGAATTCTCACATTATATCACTAACTACATTCCTTGCTTCCACATGATGACTTCAAGTAATTATCTAGTTTGAGGTTATAGCCTAAATATAGACTGGTGTACGTTATTAAAAGTATGTCAGAAATACAATCAGACAAACCAGCTTAAAGTGGTCTCGTCACTTACATATAGTGGTACAACATTCAACCTATTAATTCACTAGGAACTTTGTGCCTCATTGACGTCACTAGTTCCTAGTGAATGGACAGGCTCCATGGTCATGAATGTTGGTTCAGCCCAGAAAAATGGCTGCCTCCACTGTAAGAAAGGTGAACAAGCCCACTTTAACAGGTCTCCAAACAGAGCAGCTCTGACTGAAGCAATGCCTGGCAAACACCGCAGACTGAACAACATGACGTACAATTCACAATCTTCACCATTGCCAAAAGGTTTGCATTCAGGACGAACACTAAGGGATCGGGTCCCCCATCCTCCAGCTGCTGCATGACGGACATCTGGGAGGGTCGTTCCTCCACGGCGTAATCTGCAGGGAGAGACACAATTCACCAACGTAGTTATAGAACTTTCCCACCCTCAGAGTCTTTCATCTGCTATCATGTGCATGCCTCTAGCCCTTGTTACATCACCATCATTCCGGGTGTCATCTGTGATTTTTTTTTTTACAATGGACCCTATATCTACCAGGCAAAACTGTTTATATTCAATGCCCTTAAATGCGACTCATTGAAAACATTTGCATCCTTGGAACAGTTCTGTGTTGTATCCAAAGATAATGAAAATAATTTGGTTTACAAAAAAAAAGAAATAAAAACGAAGGCACCAATATGTAGCTTTAGCTAAAGTTATATGGCCACGTGTACCTACATTTAAATTAAACTGAAGGTGAAAGCAACTAATATTTTATCAGGATATGGAGATCTAAAGGTTATAGGGCAACACGGTGGCTTAGTGGTTAGCACAGTGGTGGGCAAACTCAGTCCTCAAGGGCTACCAACAGTTCTTGTTTTTAGGATTTCTGTCTGTAGAAACAGCTGGGATAATTACTAACCCAGTCAAATAGATTAACTCAGCTGTGCATGATTAAAGAAATCCTAAAAACATGAACTGGTGGTAGCCCTTGAGGACTGAGTTTGCCCAGCACTGGGTTAGCACTTCTGCCTCACAGCTCTGGGGTCATGAGTTCAGTTCCCGACCATGGCCTTATCTGTGTGGAGTTTGTATGTTCTCCCCGTGTTTGCGTGGGTTTCCTCCGGGTGCTCCGGTTTCCTCCCACACTCCAAAAACATACTGGTAGGTTCATTGGCTACCATCAAAAAAAAAAATTGACCCTAGTCTCACTCTCTCTGTGTGTGTGTGTGTGTGTGTATGTTAGGGAATTTAGACTGTTAGCTCCATGGGGCAGGGACTGATGTGAACGAGTTCTCTGTACAGCGCTGCGGAATCAGTGGCGCTATATAAATAAATGGTGATGATGATGATACAAGGGCAATAGAATTATTCTAACAAACAGTTGTGTTGTATAGATTGTTACTGGATGCAGTGCAATAAGAAAGATTTAAAATGGTTGTTTTTTTGTTTTGTAAAAACTCAACACACAAAACAAATGCACCACCGTATAATGGACAGTAAGACCACACTTATATACAATTTATATTGCAAGCACTACCTTATAAACACACACCACAAACTGGTGTACATCTCTAGCATCACACCGACAACTAGGTCATCCTTCTGTCATACACTAACTGGGTTACGGACTCTGAACACCATAGTGTCAGATATGGGTCGTATTTCTCAATTACTGCAAAAACTGAAAAGCACACATTACACTAGGGGCTTAACACTGCTGGTTCTATTTCAGGGAGTCTTATGCACATCAGTGAAGCAGAAAATTGACATTAATCTCAATAGGAGATGCGATTAAGAAGCGTTTCTGCACCGTTTTGTTTATATCACTACTTGTCACCCCAAATAATTCTACAACATTGTACAAAATGAATTACTAACACCACATTAAGCTGAAACATAGCCCTAGACACATTATTACACAGGACACATCAGTAACACCGAAGCATTAGTGACACAGTTAAATACCTCGCTTGTCCCTGACCAGATTCTTAAAAAAAAACAAAAAAAACACAAAAACACAGACACATTTTTATCCCCCAATCACCTCCTTTCACGCCGGTGGAGATCAGGATAGGTGGAAGACCGTCCTCAGGTATAAGGTTCATTGCACTGCCGACCTGAGTGATACTGCCGCAGAACCCAGATGTGCTCTCAGCCTGGAAAGTAACAGATGGAGAGGAGAAGCCTGAGGTCGGCACAGACGTGGCTGGTTCTGTATCTGTCCACACATATTACAATCTGATCATTACAGAAATTATTCAACATCGCTCTAGAATGTGCATGCATCGAAGAGATCTCTCTGCTCCGTTAGATCAAAGCTGTAATGTATGTGAGGCAATTGCTGATTTTATGGCTTAGTGACCTGATTAAATCGATGTGACTGCACAAATTAAACTGTTCATTGGGGAACCAGAAAACGGTGGTATAAGTGGTCAGCGGTACAGATGGCATTAGGGGGTCACTATATAGTAAACCCACTCCTCCTCCTCCTGACTCATCTTGTCATGTGGTATTTAATTTACTTTTTTTAATCATTACACAACAATCTGATATTATACAATAACAGCCGGCAGAATGACATGACAAGTAATTCACACTAGAGTTAGTTATGTTCCCCTTAAAACATTTCTCATATGAATAAGACTATTGAGACACATACAGGGTGTGCCCACTATGGATAGAAAATGAGTCACAAAAGCCTTTACAGCTAGGTGGGAAAGGAGAGTGCAGATGATATGTTTGTGCTTAGATATTTGGTCAAAGTGGGGGTTGTATGCCATAGCACCAGTAGAGGGAGCTCTACTGCCTTCATTGTAAAACTACCAATATACAGTATATCTCCTGTCCTGGGACATTACCTCTGAAGTTGGGGAGTTGCTAGGAGTGGATTTGTTGGCATCATGCGACACGGTTAAGGTTCCGGCTGCCGGGGCTGCGCTCACTTTCCCTGCATCGGCAGCTTCCCCATTTGGTAAAATCCCATCGGCAAACCAGACCCTTCTCTGTTCTCTGGACTGTGACCCTATACAGGAAAAACAGCATCATTATTTATCTCGCTTCTGCAAGGATAAAAACACCCTATGAATGTTCTGACCAATTCCCATGATGCAACTAAACATAACCCCATTAGTTACGTCTGTGCTCCCCACACAGATGATGAAATTATAATTGTGAGGACCTCACACCTGTCTAGCGGCCTGCTGCAACAATCACATTTGTGTCATCATAATTCTACAGACACACTGCTTAAGCTGGGTACACACTACAAGTTTCTTTAACCAATTATTGTGCCAATCGAACAATAAACGACTGTTAGGTCCGTTACTGCAAGAGTTTGTACACTCCCACGATCATCGTACAAAAGCACATTGTATCGTTGGATTTGATTTTATAAACAGACTAAAAATCACGATCAACGATGAAACAATGTCGGGAAACTGTGGAAGCGTGTATGCACTCCCGACCAGAAGTGTAGGCAGATCTCCATAGAGCAGTGATGGCTAACCTGTGACACTCCAGGTGTTGTGAAACTACAAGCCCCAGCATGCTTTGCCAGTAGATAGCTGTCCATAGATCTTTTCAGCAGATGGTTATGACAGATGAAGATCACAAATCTGAAGGTAAATAGTGTATATTGTATACACATGAATCTCAGTTGTTGATAAAATCGTTACAAAAATCGCATCTGCAGTAATTTTCTGTAGTGTGTACCCAGCTTTAACGTGTGAAAAACAGTATGTACAAGCTTGTTCTATGTTCCCTGTATACCTCTACAGTTTACACAAGTAAGGTCCCGATTGACACTTATTTAATTTGGGTTACTTAAAGCATTTGTATCAGTGTGGCTTAACAAAGGTGCCTAAGATACTTCCTGAAACACCTGTGGTTATAAAGGTATTTTATGGCCAGAGACTACACTTAGGAGTTTCCTAGCTAAACATTCCACATAAACAATGAAATAAATCAGCACGCAGCCTCTAGGGAGAGAATGGAATGCTCAGGAAGTCCAAGTGACACACCTCAGAGCAAGGCCGGAACACCAGGAGGAATGTATCCCCTTCTCAACAAGCAAAGCCAAATCTCATCCCACTGCCTATTTATGTAAATATAAGCAGTCTTAACTAACCAACAACATGCATATCTATAAACAGACCAGAACACCATTGTGCCGCAATTTAGGCTTTTAATAACTTAGGGCAGTCCATGGCCTCACCTTCAGTTCCTGGATGTTTTAGGACGCCCACTGGCACCATGACAGTAGGAGGCGGGGAGCTGAGGGCTCCTGAGGCCTGTGCTTGTTGCATGGGGGGGATCGTAGAGCAGTACTCAGCAGGGTTGTTGGGGTTTGGGCTCTGCACTGATGCACTCAGCATGTTCTCCCAAGCTTGAGCTGAAAGGTACAAGGAGGTTTACACACAATGATCTACGTGGTAAGTGTCCTTAGGGCAAGGATGAGCTTCCTTAAGCACAGCAGCTGACTAAGCAACATGAGATATAAAGCTCAGGTAGAGCAGGAGATGGGAGCGCTCCACACCTACTGTGGACCAAGTTATAATCTGCAGGAATTAGAGATATTTTGCATTATGCATGAAAAGGACATATGTATTCTGATGTCTGAACAAGGCAGCACCCAGAACGTTTGTCACGATATAAGGAAAAACTTGTATAGAAAAGAATAAATTAGATTTATGAGCTTTGTTTCATACAGAGGGTTTGTTTACACCATAATCTTCTGCACCAGTGTGACAGGAGACTCACATAACTATTTCACACTACAGTTTGTGGGGCTTGTCTTCATTCCCCTCATGTCACAGGCAGCCCTGATTCTCAGTAGCACAGGTCACTGTGTCAGATGAGCACACTTCTGTTGCTGTCAGCATGCTGATCATCTGATTGGCTCACAGGGCACTGACAGGATACTGAACAATATAAGTGTAGTGCATGGTGATCACAGTTTTTTGATTATTATACAGTGTAACCTGACTGCTAAACGGCAGAGCATAATATAGGGCATACCACCAACCCATTGAGCCAATCAAAACCAGGCTCAGATTGGCAGGTCTGAGAGTCGAGGAACAGAGGAGAGAGAAAGAAACGGAGTAAGGAGCGTGCGAGAGAGACTAAGCTTACACAGATAAAATAAAGTACAGAGAGCAGAGCACAGATTTAATCAGAATATATTAAGCCAGGTAGATTATAAAGAAAGAAACAGATGAAAGACAAAACTCTTGACTGGAAAGGGAAGGATTAAAGAAGGGTTGAGGAGCATTTGGAGATCTTAATACTCAGGAAAGAAGGTATATAAAAGAAATGTAACTGGAGAGAAACATATAATCAAGGAAACATTTAAGACGTGAAGAAAAGTAAATAAGGCAAATAAAGCATTTGGATGTAATGTAGAAGGCGGCGGCCATCCCATTGAGTGACAGAAGCACTAAACAAAAAAACCTTAGGAAAACCCAAGATCTCCACCAGGTATCATCCAGTAACGGGGAACGTAACCGACATCTTCTAGAGGGAAAGCTGGAATGCACCAACATGTCAGCCAATGTTTGTCTTCACCAACATCCTGTCCACATCTTTATCTATTGGTAGATATCACAGCTTACACTCCTCTTACTAGATGGTGCAAAACCAGCAAGGACTACCCCAGACAGAAGTCTGTAACACCTCAGGAACACACACATGCAGCATGTACACATTAAACAAAATACTCACATCAGAGCTCCAGGGTGGGAAAAGTACATAGCAGAACATTTCAGAGACATTTTCAGTGCTCCCTCAAATCCATGAGCAATACAAAGTCAGAATAAATAGTGTATAAACTACTGGAATAATTCTACCAGCTCTGCTTAAATTGAAATGCAGGCACCGGCTAATTAGTGTGCTGCTTCATTTTGGCTACAAGTGCATTTCGCCTATTGTTACTATACAGATAGAGGACACTACGTACATTTTAGTCTCACTTTCAAGCGTAATGATCACATGTATCTTCACTTCAACCCCTGATTAATACGGATGCCTGTGTTTGTTCATTTATCCTGGAGTGGCCATAGAGGCTGCTCTGTTACTACTAAAACCGTAGCTCTCCAGGTGTTGTGAAACAACAAGTCCCAGCACACCCTACGAGCTATGTTGGCAAAGCATTCTGGGGCTTGTAGTTTCACAGCACCTGGAGAGCCACAGGCCATCCAAGACTGTCCTATTCAAACATACCTTAAATATAAATTGCTGTTTAATTAGGTCACATTTATAGTGACACTAAACTTAAACTGCAGCCTAGTCATCCACATATGCACAAACATTTCAGGAACTTGCTCTTCATGAGAAAACCATTTACTCCTATACACCACACACTGCTATTATGAGAGAGCAGTTCTGAGCTTTAAAAGATAATTACAGAGGAAGGGGCATACATGCAGCAGCTATGAGACACATGTGAAGCACTGCAATGTGAATAATAACTGGAAGATGATGGCAATAATTCTGATAATTGTAAGCTTATCCTTTATTTTTATAGCACCAACCTTTTCCACATATTACTATGAACAATAAAGTAAAACAACAATCAAACAGGTGAGCGACAACTTATCACATTATCTCACAGCCCAAGCTTCACATACAGCATTAATCATTGTTACATTTCTAGATGATCCATCAGATATTGTTTCCAGCTACCCACAGCTCGGATACCAGCCACAATGTAAGCAATACAAGACTGCACAAGCTGCGTGCGTCAGGCACGCCTGTGAGAACGTTATGCTGCTTGTTGTTGGCCTTACCATTGATGAGCACAGAATGGCAGATGACACACACACGGGCCTCCTTCTTATCCATGTACAATAGTTTGCACTTGAGGCTGCAGCAGGTGGCACAGAATACCTGAAAATAAGGGAACGACAGTTAACCAGTCTACCATGTACTTGAAACAAACATATGGACACACAGGTGTAAGAAATTAATTAAACATTTCACCTACATGAAGCCCTTTGATTACCTGTCTGAAATATTCCATGCAGACGTTCTTATATGTAGAACTTTCACAACTAAAGTCAGATTTATATTTATTAAAAAAAAAGAGAAAAAAGTATGGAATCCATTTATTTCAACATGTGTAGGTGCCTAAAAATAGTCTACTTGGCAACAGTGATGTTGAGAAATCTTTGATTCATGGAGCACTGTGATCTTGTGAATTAACCATTGAAAGTCTTATACAAGTATGAGCCAGTTGGGGAGGTTTCTCTTATCTTTTCAAAATAGTATTTATCAAAAATGAAATGTGTTACTGTACTTTATGATTTCATTGGATGCTGCTACAAAAACGTTTGTGATGAATAATAAATGTTTTAAATAATAAACAGAGAGAGGAGAAACCAGGGGAGGAAGTTGGAAAGACTAAGTCGTAAATCCAATAGACAAAGGAAGGGGACACCGATGATAAAATACTGGTGGGCTTTAATGGAAGAAAAATGAAAGGGGAACATTAAAATAAAAAAGGACTCGGGGAGAAATAAAAGAAGAAGAAAAAAAAAAAAGACAATAGCATAAATGGAGAAAGAGACAGCATTAGACCAGGAGCAACTATATCAAAAAGTGCCCCTCTGTATCGGTGAACATTTACCAAGTACACCCCTCTATATTTTCTATTTCTATAAACATCTATTCCGTATCCTCTCATTTCTATAAAACTATATACAGTATTCCCTCCGATAATTACATGCATAATACAGCCCCCCACTACCACCTCCCTGTACATACCTATCCAGTATTCCCTATTAATGAAAATACTGTCCTATCAACAAATGTATCCACTGCACCTCATATCATCATCATCATTTATTTATATAGCGCCACTAATTCCGCAGCGCTGTACAGACAACTCATTCACATCAGTCCCTGCCCCATTGGAGCTTACAGTCTAAATTCCCTAACACACACACACAGAGAAAGACTAGGATCAATTTTGATAGCAGCCAATTAACCTACCAGTATGTTTTTGGTGTGTGGGAGGAAACCAGAGCACCCGGAGGAAACCCACGCAAACACAGGGAGAGCATACAAACTCCACACAGATAAGGCCATGGTCGGGAATCAAACTCATGACCCCAGTGCTGTGAGGCAGAAGTGCTAACCACTAGCCCACTGTGCTGCCTCATATCTATATTTATCCAGCATCCAATCAAAAATGTAAACTTCCATGTAGTTCATTACGCTTCTCACATAACAACGTAAGCATTAATCCAATATCAACTCATATCAATAACCTTCTTACTACACCCACATATGTATAAATGTTTATACAGAGAGAACTGAATCATTCACAACGGCCCCTGCCCCATTGGAGCTTACAATCTAAATTCCCACAGACTAAACACATACAGACTAGGCTCCAGCATTGTCAGCAGCCACTTAACCTACCAGTATGTTTTTGTACAACGGGAGGAAATCCACGCAAAACACATAGAATCAGAACCAGACTCTATAGCAAGCTCCCACTTCAGGGCTGCTACAAAACAATTCAAATAAGGCCACCCCATTTATGTTAGAATACAGCGTATATTTTAGAACATTAGAGCCGTCAGTGTGAAACAACCTGTAAATAACATACAGACTCAAAATACTTTTGCCTAAGCAATCCTGTATACATCAGAACTGAGCAACCTGCGGCTGTTTAGCTGCTGTGGAATCATTGAACCTAATCAGCCAGACACAGGGGCCAGAGTCTCTTCCTCATCTAGCAATCACCGGTGTCTGTTTATTTTCCCACTCTGGTCACACTACTCCCCTCCCCACCACCCCCCAGCAGCTATCCCCATCTGGGGATCACCAGCTACCGCTGTACATTCCAAGGAAACATTCCCCACTTCTAAGTGCAATGGCTGGTGGAGCTGGGGGAGGGGGTCCTGTATGGGGCAATGATTACACTGTCATCTGTGTGAACAGCAGTTACTTGCAGACACAGGGATCAATGTCTACAGTATTTTTCACGGAAATGTTTACTAAGTGCTCACTTGAACAAGACATGTAAAAGGCCAGATACTCAAATAGGCTACAAATTATGCTTTTTTACAACCTTTTCCTTTACACCAGTGAAATGAATGCAAATGGACAATGAGAAAATAATTCTACCCAACAGGCCAATACATATTTGGACTTTTACTTGCATTTACCTTGCACTGAGGTTATTTTGAACATTTCTTCTTCCATTTCAGAGTCATAGCATTCATCTTAATGGGAACACATTGTAAACACATAACAAGCGCTTACATATGTATTTTAACATTTGTTTGGGTTGAACATGCGGATAACTTCCAGCTTTCAGACAGGAAGTTGGCAAGTGAAAGAAGCAGGAATAGCGTGACTATGCTTAGCATGGACATTGAGAAGCTTGTGAACCACGAAGCCACCTCCAAACCGATTTGACTCCTACCATACTCTCCATTACAAGTTCAATAGGGACGAGAGTTAGGAAGTTGCTGCTCGTGGCCAACAATTAATGTTCCCGAAGCCAAGCATGGAGCTTTGTGGGTAAACAGTCATGTGGAACACTGTTATTATTTTAAACGAGTTCTTTCAGTGTGGAGGATGAGTCCTTCTACTAAAGCCACCGAGGGAGGATGACTCGGCAGGGGGGGGAATCACAGAATGTAGCAGATCTAGCTACTGTTTATCCTCCTACATCAACAGTAGAAGCAGAAGTGACATTTCTTGTGTCCAGGTCCCGGATCACTGGCAGGACGACCCTCAGCGGAATAATAAGAAACAAACAGTAGGCACAGAAGCACATAACGCAGAACTAGTCAATATTATTGATGGTTTGAAACACCAGATACAAAGCTTCATAGACTTATTTTTTGCTAGAATGTTTAAATATTGCCCTTTTTTTGGATAACAACCAGTTAGTACATGGGGGGTATTCAATTGTTGCCATTAACGCTCTCAAACGAGCGCTCTAAAAATATTAGCGTTAATACGGTAATTACTTGCTAAATTTCATCTCGCTGAAATTCAGCGAGTAAACTACCGTATTAACGGTATTTACGCGCATATTACCGTATAAACTGTAATATTTTTCGAGCGCTCGTTTTTTTTTGTTTTAGCGCGTTAAAAGCAACAATTGAATACCCCCCTAGTCACATAAACAAAATAAGCATCTACATCGAGTTTTGGAATCTCCCTTTACTATGTAAGACAAAGTACTTTACCCACTTCCTTTCACTCCTGGGTTTCAGATACTTTACCAAAACAGATGGACTCCATACAGATGTATTTTAGCACATTCCATACACTTGTCATGAGGCTTCCACATAGAATTGTGCTATAAGAGCGCTGCACTATGAATCCGCTGTCACCTTTCCATGCGACAGTTGTTTATGCTAATTCAAGTGGGTACCTTTATGGTGTCGTCTTGTAGTGGAAAATTATGACCAGTATGAAAACAGAAAATCTAACCCTCAATATGTCTCTCGAAACACAGCAACATATTGAGGATAACACTATGGCTTTCGCTGGCAAACTTATGAATTTAAATATCTTGGAAACTACCGGACCAAAACTATGATCAATTATATGGTATTAACTTTCTGGCATTAATAAATGGAATAAAAAAAGGATCTACAAAACTGGGGCAAACAATGTATCTCTTGGATAGAGTACAAGCAATTATAATACATCCCCCACTATAAAAACTTTATAAACTTTTATTTTGATGTTATGAAGTCCAGTCTCAACTAGGAGCAATTTATCCGAATTTGAGAGATCGCTGTTCAAGAGACTGAACGGGGGGGGCACCCTGTCCCTTGTACGGTGAAGTTGTCTCAAATAAGTTACTCTGTCTCAACTCCCTTCTGACCCAGCATACTGACTCCTACCACTTTCAATCCCAGTTGTACCCAAGCTTAGCTCAGGACATATCCTTAACGCAGCTTAGTTGCCTGATAGCGGGCAATTGGAAGAAAGGAAAAATCCCTGCACTGAATGTGGTAATTAATAAAGTCTGGCAAATAAAATCAATTCACAATCAAACACAAAACTAGCATAATTCACAAGCACCCTAATAAATTGACTGGTACCTGGAACGCATATCATGAGCATTTACATAAGCATGAGCTACTTGCCTAGTAAACACTGCCTTCACTTTCTACCTTCTCACCCTTTACCCTCACCCTGTCCGCCCATACTAACATTCCCCAATCCTATCCGCTACCCTTACTCCTCGCTGGGTACACTTTTCCCATTGTTGGTGAATCCACTGTTATTGCCTGTTTACAAGTATAAGATTGATTGTTATCCAGTGAATTAAACTGTACATAGGCCACTCAATGCTACATCAATAGTTTGGGAATGCCATCCCGTTTCCTCTCATCCTCTCTCGTCTTCTGTACCCTCTCCCAACTTAGTTTTTGTATTGAAATCCAAATAAGAATATTGTTAAAAAACGGAAAATAAAATGTCAAACACACATATGGATACATGGCCTCACAATCACAAGACTCGTGTTTGCAGTATTTTTGAAACGGAAATCGACCTAATGAAATGCTTACAAAGCGCTGAATAAGCCCAGCTTAAATCACACAGTACTCAAGCTGAATGATTGAATGGAGCACATTTCTTAGTGCAAACATAAAGATTATACAGTATATTTTCCTCAATAGGCCCTATACCTTGTTATTACACTCGCCACCCCTTCTATAAGCGCAGTGGGAGAGGAACACGGCCAGATGACAGCTGGGAGAGCTGGGCAGGATCTGTTTATAGTCATAATTCAGTTTATGAAACACATCCAATCATTCAGCGATAATTCAAAATGGTTTATTTGCCTGTTGTCTATTCTGCACCTTACAGCAGAGAGCATGCGAGTAGTGGTTTATTGGCATTTGTTGTTACTTTTCCTTAGAGTAGTTATTAAGTAAATAGAAAAAAATATATTAATATTTGAGACAGGTGATATACTATTAAAAACAATTTCTGCATATCACAAGAAAAAAAACAATGTGGTAGTCAATACTTAAAAAAAAAAAAAAGACTGGGTGATGTACAAATGTAGCACTACTGTTCACATCAGGAAATACAGCACAGAACAAATTGTGTTGGTAACCCTAGCCAATGTGACAATAGTTAGCACAAAACATACCATCCCACACCAAACACCTGCCCTCATCCGCTCAAACATGGTCACTATCTGATGACGTACAATCCACTTTCCGGTAAGACCTCTCCACAAATGCAGTCTATTCACTGAGATGGTTCCCAAAAGGTTATCTCAGGGTGCCTACCTCTTGAAGGATGTGTGTGGGGGGTGATTGACTGCACTTTGTATGGACACTATGGGTAGCTTAGTTCACTTTGCAAATTATATGCCTTTGTTGAGCAATGAACACAATACAGCCATGAATACATGAAAAGCCATTAGGTGGTAATAATTATCCTTTTATAAATTGCTTTGGATAAAATCGCCATGGAGATCAGAGACATGGGAACCAAGCAGTTCTGCTTCTTACGGGAGGAAGCTTATTGTGCAATTAAACAAATATGAGAACTCCATAAATATTCTAACTTTTCAATCTAAATGCCCCTTACACGTCAATCATTGGGGTCCCATAACCATGACAATATAGGAGGGGGAGAACATTAAAAGTTAGCTTATGTCTGGCATTACACTATACACTATTACACTAAATTATGACGGGTCTTTTCTTTCCAAAGCTGTACTCTTTATTATCCAAGATTAATATTCCTACGTCATCTCACATTTGCCAGTAACTTATGACACACACATGACTGTATGACAGACACCCTCCAAAACAATATAGAACATGTATGAGAAGGTCCGCTCTGACCTCAGTAAACTTATTAGCAGCCCATACCTATTCACATACCTTCCCACACGCTCTGCAGTGGTGCCGCCTTTTGGTGAATGTAAATCTGGCCTCACACTTCATACAGTTTGGCGCTTGGGAATCAGGGACCCAGATTGGAGCCACCTCCCCCAGAGTTGTGAACGGCTTGGCAGTGGGAACCCCATACTGCCCAGCAAGTAGGTCATTATCGGGGCTCTCTGGGGACACTGCAAGGCATGGGCTGCTGGGGCCCCTGTAATCTCCAAGGAGGTCACCGTTGGCATCCATAACGGAGCTGCGCAGTGCAGCTTCATCACGGAGGGCGTCAGACACTAGGTTCTCACTCCGATTCGACTTGTTTAACACGTCATTTTTATTTTTGGAGCTACATCCGGCATTGGGGGGGACCAGGTCGCTTTGTAACATCTCGGACAATGGCTTTGGAATCTGCAGCTTGAGATGAGTTGGCTGCTTTGGACGAGCTCCACCATAGGGGACACTAAGGGGTTGCATGTTGCTTGCCGCTTTTGGTGAGGTCTGCGCATGCACAGGTGCCACCTGGCTGCAGAGGCTATGCAAATGGTTCTTCAATTGGTCACCACCGATGTTTAACACAAGTCCACTCCTTTCTGTGACATCGTCGTCCCTCTGCTCGTAAACATTGGCGTAGTTTTCCGATTTGCATTCTTCGATTTCCTTCTCCTCTGTCACAGAGTCTTCTTTAGATGGTAAACTCTTTGGGTTATGAGCTACAGTTGGGTTCTGCATTCCATAGGAATCACACCCATTGTACACAGACAGTAATACATTTGTTCTATCAGCATTAGACAGGTTTCTTCCCTCACTATCATCACCACCAGAAGTTTCCAAGACAACTTCATTGATGAGTTCTTTATGTTGATCACTCGCATGAACCGGTTCGTCCTTTTCTTGCGTCTCTTTACTAGCCGTTGCGATAAAGCCCCCATTAGTCACGCAACAGTTTGAGACATGCTCCACCACAAGTTTAGGAGATCCAACATGTTGGAGATCATCATTACCAAGGACAATTTGATCAAACTCAACAGGACTGTGTTCACTTGCAAACACATCAACAACCTGTTTATCTGTAGAGAGAGGGAATGAGACTTTCAGCTGCTTTTCACTACAAACATCATCTACAGTCTGAGAATGGATTACATTTGGATCATCAAGCAGACAGTATAGATGTTTATTGTCTTTCTCGGTGTTATCGACAAAGAGGTTACTGGGGAAACGCTCGAGACCGTCAAACAGGGAGACAGGAACACATTCTTGGTACGGGCTCTTAGGGTCTTTAAGGTTATGTTCACAAACATCAGAAAGTGTATTAGTGTTAACACTATTATGTCCCTGTGTTGTTGTACGAACACTAGCATCAGTATGAGCAGAGATTTGAATCTCTGTTTTACAGTCAGCATTAGTCTGTGGTTGTTGACCAACGTCCATAACGTGTAATTGGCATTGCATGGTTCTTTCACTGTCCACAGAAAACCATTCAGAGTTCACAACAGGCTGGCTTGTAGGCGACAAACATTCTCCTGGAACTGCACCTTTGGCACAGCTTATATTAGGTTTACCATCCGCGAATACGGGCTCCTCTCCGCAGGTCACAGCGGCGGTACTACATATGATTTCTGGCTGAGCATTGCTGTGAGCCAGCTGGTTCTCAGCCATGTTGGTATCTTCTGTCACCATGATGGAGAGGTCTGTGGCCACACATTCAATCTCTCCATTGGCACACGGCGCCTTGGGTGCGGGCGTCAGGCTGGGTGACCTGTCTTTGAGGTGCTCCTCAATAGCTATGATAGATTTACTGACACTGTCCAGTGTGGGGTTATCGGTCAGTCGGTGAGACGGTGGATTTAGGATCTGATTCCACTTCGCATCCAATAATCTTGGGGAAACAGTCTCATCTGAAAAGCAAAAGACCTGTATTATCAGCTGAACACACAAATAATTATACTTTGCACTTTACAGGAGTAACAAAAAGGACATTCTTCACAAAAAAAAACAACACTTTTTAAAAGTCAATTGTAAATGTAACACAAATAATATTTTCCTATCCCTAAGTATTTATAATACCCCCCCTCCAACCCCCAAAAAATTGCTTACTAGAAATATTTTTACACAATGAGGAAAACAGAGTATTTCTGATATCGAATAGCTTTTACCAAGATATTAGTTTTACCTCTATGAGAATCCACCACATTCCAGCTACTGGCTTGTGTGGAATATATAATGCATAGGTTGACTTAACGTAAAATTAAACCCAGAATAAGGTCTTAAAAATTGGGTGACACTGTACTGTGTGAAAAAAAAAAATCTACTAAAAAGTCAAGTTATAAAAATATGAGCAATGAGATAAAATAGGGATAAAATAGCCAATAGGAACAGTTTTGCTACTTGTATATTAAAGGGCTTTCGTTATCAGTCAACATTACCCCCATCACGTCATGTAACAATGAGAGCAAACATTTCTGTATAAGACAGCTGCTATGGATGGGAGGTGTGGTTCTGTGGACATGACCTTCCTCCAATCAGGAGCCACTACTGAAACACACTATTGTCCACAGAAGTCGTGTACAGTCTTATTCAGCAGTATTAACCAACTGGGTCTATGGTGGTAAAGGTGGAGTAAGGCCTTATAGCGGACAAGCCCTTCAAATGCAGTTAAACTGAGCAGTACAAGGCAAAAATGGAGGAACAGGATGGAAAGATACGCAAGATAAATTGGGTTTGCTTACAGTAGAAACACAGATACGTAGATCCAAAGATTTGTCTAATGAACTTCCAAAAACCAGAACTACTTGAGTGATATCTCGCCGTTTTATAAAAAAACAAAAAAAAAAACAAACGCAAAATGCGCTCCTTGGGTGACAAAGGTATTGTATGTACGGCACCAACGGCTGACCGAGACAAACCTGTTTCCTTGCGGTCATTTTAGGTCAGATTACTGATCAGACAAACAGGTCTGAAACTCTTGTGAGTTTCAAAACTTCACCCACATATCTAATTTAGTGTAAAATAGAGAATTGCTTCTGCCTCATTATTATTATTATCATTTATTTGTTAGGCGCCACAAGATTTCCGCAGTGCCGTACACAGTACAAACAGTAGACTATACAGGGTGAAACAATACAGAACAAGAAACAAAAATACCAATACTTCAGAAACTCCAGGCAGGCTAATGCAATAAGCACGGAGCAGAAGAACAGGTGAGGAGACAGGAGGGAAGAGGGCCCTGCTCATTCGAGCTTACATCCTAAGGGAGGGTTGACAGACCAGGCACAAGAGGAGCCGGTTGAGGCAATGGGAAAGAGGGGAGAATGAGCGTAGGAAAAAGGGGTTAAGTAGATGGGTAGGCTTTGAGAAAGAGGTGAGTTTTGAGTGCACGTTTGAAGGAGCACAGAGTGGGAGAGAGGCGGATGGAGTGAGGGAGGTCATTCCAGTGAAGGGGGGCTGCACGGGAAAAGTCCTGGATTCTGGAATGGGAAGTGATCAGAGTGGAGGAGAGGCGACGGTCATTGGCCGAGCGCAGGGAGCGGGCGGGAGTGTGAATGGAGAGGAGGTTGGAGATATAAGGGGCAGTAGAGTGGGAGAGCGCCTTGTAAGTGGTGGTGAGGAGTTTGAAAAGAATTCTGTAGGGGAAGGGGAGCCAGTGAAGGGCAAGGCAGAGAGGGGAGGCAGAGGAGGAGCGGCGTGAGAGGTAGATGAGTCTTGCGGCCGCGTTGAGAATAGAGCGGAGGGGGGAGAGACGAGAGTGGGGGAGGCCGGTGAGGAGGAGGTTGCAGTAATCCAGGCGGGAGAGAATGAGTGCGTGTATGATGGTTTTGGCAGCTCATGACAGCTTTCCTCCTACTGAATATACTATTCTACTTTTAAACTTACAGAGTAGGTGTAATACACAAACTGCCAGATAAGCAGTTTTACTATTTGTTCCAGTAACTTTTTGTAACTTCTGCTGAAGGTTTGAAAATGACAAAACACTTATACGAACTGCTACATTTCAGCAGACACCAGTACCAGCCACTGTAGAGAGTCCATTGTAGCAGGTTCTAGATGGCACGCATGAATTTATAACAGTAAAGACAACATTAGCAAGTGAGCTTTGCACCTAGAATATGTATGGATACCTCCAACGCAAACAACCGTATGTTCTCACTTCCTGTCCCTTTGCAATTCACAAGGACCATATATTTGTTGAAATATTTTAATTAAGCAAAACCCTTCAGAGAAACCATACAAAGTTAAAACAAAAAATTTACATCCCATCTGTTGAACTCCACATAAGGCTTTCATGTTATATTGCCGTTTACACAGATTGCACACACACAAACCTTATGCACCATATTCACAACAGTGCGTATGTACAGCACTAAAACCAACAACGTGACACTGAGCAATGTTCCTGCTGGGTACAAGAGCATTGGTTGTGTGCAGGCTGTATACCTCCAATGTACCTTCCTTTATCATACATATTTATCACACTGCAGCAGAAAACACATACGTGGCTTTACAGCATAACGGGGCCATTATATCACTGCCTTTGGCATGAAATAAAAGTGTAACCTACATGACAATTACAGGAATCCACAGTCTCAACATAAGGTAACGTCTTCCTAGAAAATAACCTTCAGCCTGTGTCTCGGTGAGAACAGAAGGTTGTACCAGATATTTCTAGATACTGCTTTTATGCAAAATTGAAAATCTGTTGAAAGGTTTTAAAGATTGTTTCATCAACAAAAACCTGCAGGAAAAGCACACATGGGATTTGGAATCTTTACATATACGACGGATGGTCTGTTTGCATACTATGCTAATTCTGATTTTAGAAATGCTAAGTGGAACCAACTTACAGGACATATAAACACATTTTAGACTGATATAGTGACTGTCCTTCCCGCTGTGTAAAGAAGTTAGCCAGAAAAGTTACATTACAGCATAACAAACAAGACCAGACAATTACATATGAGCAAAGTGACATCATACTGCAAAAATAATTTGTTTTTTCGTTGCATCACAACTGAGAATAGTAATCAGACATATGTTGTCTACAGCCACACTACGACAGACAGATTATTATGTTTTCCATACTGTACCTTCATTTTTTTCAAATTCATCCAATACTTTGTCCAGGTTACACGATTCTTCCTCAAAATAGTTCTCCATTTGTCAAGGAACTTTCAGGTTTAGATCTGGGCCTGTAAAAGAAGTGAGTCACGGAATTACTCGTTGTTTTCTGGAGGGGTGAAGATTTAGGACAAGATTTCTCAACTCTGGTCATAAGAACTCACAACAGTTCAGATTTTCAGGATTTCCTTATTAAAATGTAATTAACTTGGTCAGTAATTATTCCATCTGTCACACTGGTAAAATTCCTAAAAATTATGATATGCTGGGTTACATAAGAACATAAGTTACACTATTGTATAACATTGCCATTCTTAAACATAGCAACCCCCTTCGTCTTGGGTAATGCCTTGTAAAAATAACACATTTAGCACTGCCGAATTGTTTCATTTAAAAAAAACAAAAAAAACAACAATAGTAATAATATGAGTCAAACCCCAGAACACCCCACTTATGTCACATAGCTCATTTTTAAAGTGCAGCATAATAGAACTTGTTTACATGTCTGAGGATGCGGTTTTAAAGTGAGTACACACAAAAAAAAAAAAAAGCATGCACTTTGGCACAATTTGCCTACATGTTACATGGACTTCATTTAACTGAATGAACGGAATACACTCAATGGATGTACAATAGAACATGTTCCGTTGGAAAACATATTACGGAATGCACTATACTTATGTCTGCAGAAGGGCTGAATGTTGCTACAGAAAGCAGTGGGAGACATTTATAAAACCAGTTATCGGAATCTATGAAAGCAAAAACTGAGTATTTCATGCACCCCTAGAAGGAAAAAAAAAAAAAGTTAACCGTCATAATTATTTTTTAATAAGCCTTTGCATAGATTGTACACCAACACCCATTTGCCAGGGAGAACTCTGGTGGTTGCACAAAAAAGGGATTCCCAAATTTTGCCTGCTCATAAAATTTTGAGGGGAGACAGGCAATATTTTTCATATATTTTGGGAGCACCCTGGGGTCTGCCCTATCGCCAAGAATACTATTCCCCTGCTCTAGAGGTTGTTCTCCTACACCTCTCCCCCCAGTTCTCCTTGGGAGACCGCTACGTCATAGGCCATATATTTATCTCTACCAGAACCGTGATTGCCCAGGCATGAAGCACTCTCCAAGGTCATCTCCAAGGTCCAGCTGAGTTATGAGATGGAGGACCTAGGGGTACCATGCATGTCCTCCCACCCCACATGAAGTGGTTAATTTGGCTTGAATATACCTCTATGCACCCCTATTACACATGATTCCCAGGCCTTGCAAGGAGCCATCTCGCAATGATGCCTTGGGTCCTTGCTTCATGCTGCAGATGTGTTGTTTGTGATCATTGATTTGACCGACCTCACTGTAATTCTTGTTTTGCCTTACGTGTACGTACCGTACCCTTATCCCTTTCCTAGTGCTTTCTTGTATAACTCCTTTTATTTTTGCTTTCTGTACCCTTAATTGAAAAACTGGTAATAAAAGCTATTATTGAGGGCAAAAAAAAAAAGGATTCCCAAAAAAAGCTATAATATATATATATATATATATATATATATATATATATATATATATATATATATATATATATATATATATATATATATATATATATATTATACATATATATACAAGCTGCTACACCGGGGTATTTTACACCTACATATCCTGTTTTCCAGTGCTACCCCAGATTGCTTTATAGCTACTTTTAGGGGGCTATCAGACATATGTGCAAGAATTGTGGCTCTGGTAATCTGCACACTAATCAGACTCTATAGCACGATAAACTGCCCAATCAGTGTGCTAAGTACCGCCACTGCCATCTCCAAGCGGCTATGTCAATAAGGAGCACTGGCATGGAGCAGGAGTGGCTCTAATGTTTTATACACAAAACCAAAAGTCCATAGATTAAAAGTGCAAAAGCTCAATGACATCAAATAGTTTCAACTATACAAATTTTGAACTATAAAGAATAAGAAGGGATTGTCGTTGATAACAGAGATTTGTATCGGGGGGGGGGAAGGTTTTATTATGAATTCTCTGTACTGGGAGCTGTCTTTCTTGATGATGGGTTTCTGGATACACAGTTATAGAAGCTCTCAGGGGTCTCCGCAGGCTGGGAGGTCACTGCATGGCTGATAGTAATGAGAGAGAAAGGTGCAACATTGCCACAACTTGTGTGTCAGAGAGAACAATTCATGGGGCGTTTTCTGGAAGATGGATCTCATTACATAAGGTCACTTTCAGCATACCGCTCCTGGTGATGTGAGCTGAATAACATAGAGACCTATTACTCCACACAGAGGCCCTTAGGAGGACGACGTAAATTAATGACATCGGCTAAAATTAAACCACAGACCCATTTGCAATTCTCAGAAGAAAGGACATATAAAATGACACAGTAATACAGCGGCTTTATTCGGGAATCAAGGCCACGGCATCAGTTGGGAACGAGCTGTGCTCTGTTAGAATGAAGTAACACTACAGTGATCAAATCAGCAGAGGTGGGATACTTATGTCTATAGGATGTTGGTCAGCAACTCACATCCTGCAACCCTGCATTCATTTCACCTATGTCATTCCATTTCTTTCACTTTCACTGAAAAGGTCCAAGGAGTATTTAATGTAATATACCTGTGCCATGCATAAAGGTGGTTTAACTGACTTTAAAAGACATAGTCTGATATTTTAAAAATATTTTTAAAAATCCACTACAAGAACATTTAGAGAAGGTCACCACGGAGGCTTCCTCCCGCCATCAGTCACCTTTTGAAAATGTGCTACTAAAATACATGCGTTCTGTAAATCAGATCAACCAGTCAAGGGTGTGAAACTACTCGATGTACATGTCCCTATGGACGGTCTCACCCTTGCAGTCCCTGCTGTCTGTTACTCTTCCCCTCTCTCTCTATATTTACTGTACCCCATATTTTTTGAGAATTCTCAATAAAAATGATTGATAAAAAATAAAATTTTAAAAAAAGTGTAAAACTACTTCCTACAGGCAAACTGTAGTTCTATGGTAATTGCATGACTACAAGTCTCAGCATGGCCTGCCAGCTGCAGGACATACGGGTTGCTGTTCCACAACTGCAGGTGGCTTGCTTCTGATCCACAACTGCAGGTGGCTTGCTTCTGATCCACTAGTGCAGCGTGGTTTTCAGCACGCAGGTAGCAGTTGTTGCTTCTATGTGCAGCAGTTTCTAGCCAGGGAACAAAGCCCTCACGCTCAGTTTTATTTGAGGACCTGTTCTGAATGTCACTAGGGCACAGACATAGCTATACATAGGTGATGCCCTATATCAACGAATCCACAAAACAAGTCTGAAAGCATGCATTCATTTCTTATTTCTATAAGGCAGAGCAGCAATGGTAAAAGAACTTCCATACATCTCAAGGAGGGAAGGGAGGGCTCTCACGCATTCTGGAGAAGAGAGGAGGAGGGGACAGACTTAAGACCATAGACAATAGATGGCTTAGCAACAAAGGCCACATTTATAAAAATAAAAAATAAATAAAAAAAGAATTGCATACGTACTGTATGCTCAAGTTCAAATCACAATCACAGCTTCATGTGACTGTAATGTTCCCAAGCTTCCCATTGTTAAAGGCATCAAAGCATAGATTGCCAGATTTACGTTGACATTTTACCTTTGCAGCTCACCTATACCAGTCAAACAATATTTTTTATTTTTCAGAGATCACTACAATCATTTATAATGACCCACAAACATCCGATTTTGCAAAACAGTCAGTATCACAACTCTTTAATCATCCCTAATATCCAAAACAGTACAATGTGGCGCAGTCTTGCTCTGGCCATGTCCCACTACACTGATTGACTCCCTATTTCGCAGCTATTTATCCTCTAACCTCATTTAAGTCAACTACATAAGTACCAGCAAGGTTCCCAACCCACTGCATAACACATCACCGATTTCAAGGCATGTCAATTCATATTACAGGCATTTTGTAGCTGGTAATTCACTCAACCATGTAAATATGCTGTTCAAATGGCTACACGTCTACTTATACCTTATAAATTAAGGATGAATTTGTTGCTATGTTTGCATAAAGTGAGTAAACATTGCCATAAAGTTGGATGAATATTTTTCAATAACAGCAAGGCTACAGAGAGGTACATTATTTTACTTCCAGACCACATACAGAAAACCATTTTTTAACGATAGCATAAACGTTCCTATGTATATCTATATTTAAAGCATTTTAGATGTTTCCTTCCAGTTACACCAACACCCTCAGTGTATCCCTGGCAAGAGTGTCACATGCCTTAACCAGCGATTCATCCTCTATGCCCATATTCTGCCAACCACTACCACTGCAATTGTATTATACATCCTTGGAATTATGTAGATAACTAGAAATCACAGTTCTCTACTAATTACATGCTCCACTCTATAACCACGACCAGCTGCACACTACAGAAATTTCAACCAACTTTTTATGCCGAGCGATTTTACATGCGATCGATGGTCCGATCACTCGGTCCATGGACTGCATACACACTAGCCTTGTTTAGGACGATAAAGGGAAGAGCAGACGTCCCTTTAGCGACTTTTTACAGCCATGTTGTCGTGAGCAATGACTAATTTCGTACTCGCTGTTGTGGATCGGTCGGAAGTTTATATACACTGCCCAGCGGAAACGAGATTGGTGCGAAAATAATAAAACGGTACGACCAACAAAATGAGGCGACAATCGTCCATTTGGGCAGACTTTCGACCATCGTGTCACTGCACACAATGACCCGACTTTTGAACGAGCGGTCGTATGTCGGCTGATTGAGCCGATTTTTGGCCAAAAACTGTGTAGTGTGTACCCAGCTTAAGTGTAAAGGATTATACTATAAAGATTTCTATATAACCTAATTCACAGTCACATTCAATCAAGACTTTTCCACCCATTAAGTAATCTTCCAAATCACCTCTTGCAGAGAAAAGCAATGCTTTAAGTACCACCTCTGTACAAAGTTGCGTTAACCCTCTAACTATGGTAATTGGCAGTGTCCAAGTGTGCAACTGGCCAAGCCCTGTTTCTTGTCCCCCTCCCCAACTATATAATAATCTCACAGAAACAGAATGACCCTACGGAATGAACTATAGAGAGAACCAAACCAATGTCTCAGCAGTGCAAGGCAGCACTGCTAACCACTATGACAACGTGCAGATAACTGTATAAACTAAACACATATGCTGAGAACAGGCTGCCATTCATCCCATCATTTACTGTTTTAATACGACAGCATAGTTGGTATTGCATTTTCTGTCTGCACATCCAAGCACAAAAGAAAAACACTTTGTTAACATAATCACACGCTGTAAAATATTTAGCCGGTATATTAAACGGATCATTGAGCACAGCACTTCCTGTTGACCACATCCTGAAAGAGACACTACATAGTTAATAGGAGGGCATGTCACAGCTGGCAATATCAGCCATATGAAATAGCCTTGCGAAATGCAAGAATACCATCCTATTCAGTGCCAGGTAACTCAATACTATGTCTGTAATAAGATCATTGAGATGAATACATAACGTACTCAATCAACTCTATTTAGTTAAATATTGAAATGAACATGGGCTTGTACACAAAGAAGACTAATTTCTCCTCATAGTCTGAATAACCAATCAACTGTCATCAAATTGATATAAACAACTAAACACCAGCTGCTTGGAAGAAGAACAAAATGTTCATCCAGAATGAGACTAGACCGCACTATTCCAAGGATTTATAAAAACAGCAAGATCCATTCACAAACAAAACAAATACTCTCAGCTAGGAAACCTAACCTCAGCACAAGAATATAAGAGTACAAGAATGTCAGGAACTAAATGCAAACCCTTTGAAAAGCCAACATTATATATTAGAGATGAGAAAACCTGCATTAGCAAAATGTGAACAGACTGCATTTCTGCATAGTTGTCGTCTACCATATCAGCTGTATCAGATACACTGCAGGTGGGATTACCAAGCACACAGTCATTCCTATATTTCCTTGTGTTACTTTACCATTTCTGATGGTGACCCAACAGGTGGGGATCTCAACACCCTAAGTTTTTACAAGTATAAAGACCAGCACTTAACATAGAGTCTCCTTTGAGAAACCACCTAGGCTAGAAGCTTGGTGGTAGTCCCTCCAGAAATTACTCCTTCCCCTACAATTACAGCTTCAGCAGTGGCAGGACATGTAATGTGGCGAGTCCTGCAGGCAATTAACAGGTGAAGCTGCCCACAAAGATTCAATAGTTATCAACGAGGAGTGTGCTCCAAGAGCGGAACCCGACTAGATCAAGTGCTGCAGGTCCATCTCTCCACCACTAGGTGGCACACCCTGCCTCTGCCCATGCAGCTGCTGCTTTCAGAGCACACACCCCATTGTCCATTTTAATTGTTGGATGGAGCTACACATTGTGCAAAGGTTGGCCAATCTGCTTGTGGCGGCTAGCATAATCCTTTTAACACTAAAGCTCCAATACAGTAGAATCAAATATATTTAATTTGTGCCACAAAATTATAGTTAAAGCTAAGCTTGAATTGCAAACTGAAGACTCGTATTTACAAGATGCAACTTGGAAGATATTGCAATGAGGTCTGTGTGACACAGAGTAGCATCACCACCCCACACCTAATCTGTATGCAAGTCACAGGACATGGTGTTTGGTGACACACAGTGGGATTATAACAGATGCTTAAGAAAGTAAAACAAACATATTTGATTGGAAAAGCAGAAAAGAAAACACTAAGTAGCCCCATGATTCAGCACAAGGTAATCAGAGGAGGAAAGAAACCTACAGTTAATTGCTGCACTAAGTGGAATTTTTTTGTGTGGTTGCTGGTTTCCTCCTTTCTCTATAAACATCTCAGTCACATGGAGAAACCAGATCTGATAAACGGTTTAAAGGACGGACATATACAGAAATAACAGTGTATACTGACCTTTTTGTATTTAACTGTACTTTAGTACAATCCACATATAATGACCACTTAAAAGGTGACTGAACATTAATAATCACTCAATGGAATTGTAACATTCTGGAGCATTACAATACAAAATTGCACTACATCCATTTCCATATTTAGCAATATTGTGCAGATTAAGGTGGACATTGCAACATAGGTCCAACTGGATTTTATCAAAACAAGAAATGGGGTGGGACCGATGACAGCAACTTGTGCTTGTACAAGGTAATCAGACAACCTGGAAATGCTAGGCTCCCAGTTACAACCATTCTGCATCACTTGGCAGAGAAAAAAGATATAAATTATTGTGCCCACGCTTGGTGCCAACAGCGGCATCTTCAATTAAACAGTGTTGGCATAAGAGACTAGGATATGTAAAACATGACAACACTTTAATGCAACAAAACAGAAAACTGGCAGGGTATGGTTGTTTTTTTCAGATTGAAACCAACAAACAATACAAGTAAAAAAATAAATAAAATCAAATATATCAAATATAACAATTAAACTGAAAGGAATCAGAACATTATCTTAAAGCTTTGGGTTTTGTATTTGCAGAGACTGTAAGCTCCAATAGGGCAGGGACTGATGTGGGCGAGCTCTCTGTACAGCGCTGCGGAATCAGTGGCGCTATATAAATAAATGATGATGATGATGATGATGATGATGATGAATGGGTGATCATCATTTAATTAAACACTATACATTTAACGTAATAAATGAAAAAGTCTGGACGGACCAGTCAAATCTGTCCTCTCTTTTCAGCTGTTACATAATATTTATTCTTCTTTTTTTTTTTTTTAAGAAAAAGTTGAGAGGAATTCATACAAATACCTTCTCTATGCACCCATCTGTCTAACATGCATTTAGTAAGGAATACATTTAATGACACAAATGGAAAAATTACTGTTAACGCAAGAAGAACAGAAAATGCTTTAGGCTATTTCCTTAAACGCTGCTCAGAAGTGCAACATTTCATTAAAACCATTAGACAATGAGAGTAAATGTCTGATTGGTGCCTATTCTTTTAGAGCCATTTTGTACCTCGTTAATAATTAAGCTCCTGTTCACTGCTGCATTTAGATTTAAGAAAGGTGTGAATCACACCACTAGAAACCAACTTATTCTATACTGAATGTGCTTTGCATGTATCAAACAGCTCATAGAAAATGTGTAGCACTCGTGTGAACAATATCCTATTTCCTTCATTGTGTCCTTCAAATCACACACAAAATAACGGGACATAACATAATGAAGACAAGGCGACAATGCTGTACACTTTATAGTCACAAAATAAAACCAGATAAGAGAATGGAACAGTTTTCTGACAGCCCTACAGAGCACATCATACAATTCATAGGTCTCTGTACGTTCCTGGTAATGAGGACAGATATATCTACGAGAAGTGACATCCAGCAGTACCCAGCTACACAGACCCACCCTCATAATGACACACTCTGAATGGAGATGACCTCATCTAAACAATGACCTACAAAGAGTTGCCATGCGTGTGTTATTTAGCCAGACTATAATGTAGCGTGCCAGCACAGGAACAGTGTGATTCAGAGACACCGACTGTTACAAAGTAATGGGCCTATTAAGATCTGTGAGCACGCTTCTTAACAAAACGGTACAATCATTTAAGCTTTTACAAAGAGAATACTTGGGTTTATACGGCTGCTACTATTTTATGTATTTTGAGCACAACCCTGCAATATAAAACGATTAACGGATTAGAAGAAAATTCCCCAACAAGATGTTCCTGCAACTGGAGAGCGAAACAAATACAAAACGTCTATTACACTCTGAAGAGTTTCACTACAATTACATCCCTTATTAGCTTTGAAAAAAAATAAAAGTATTTATTTTGTAATAGAAATAGATACGTCATTATGATATCATTTGGGCCCGATGAAGTACACCCATTAGCAAAGCAGCCGCAGTAATATACTAAAGAATACGGGCTTTAAAACAAGTCTAGTGTGTGGGGCAGAGGGGTAAACACTTATTTTTATATTATTACAGGACACTATATTGTTCCTACTAGCAATATGTACAAACACGAGAAGAGATTTCCCTTAAGCTAGGTACACACTACACGGTTTTCGTCCAATAATCGGCTCAATCAGCCGACATGCGACCGCTCGTTCAAAAGTCGGGTCAGTGTGTGCAGTGACACGATAGTCGAAAGTCTTCCCCAAATGGACGATTGTCGCCTCATTTGGTTGGTCGTACCATATTTAATATTTTCATTCCAATCTCGTTTCCGTTTTGTAGTGTGTATAAGTTTCCGACCGATCCACAACAGTGAGTACGAAATTACAGTCATTGCTCACGACAACATGGCTGTAAAAAGTCGCTAAAGGGACATCCGCTCTTCCCTTTATCGTCCTAAACAAGGCTTGTGTGTATGCAGTCCATGGACCAAGTGATCGGACCATCGATCGCATGTAAAATCGATCAGCATAAAAAGTTGGTGGAAAAGTCTGTAGTGTGTACCCAGCTTTATACACCAGCCTCCCTGACCTCACAGGAGAGTACACAACTGACATCAATAGCTTGCAGCGAGGTGGTAAGCAGATTATATACAATGTCAAATATGTAAACTTGCTCTTCGTAAACTTCGGACATGGTATGGGAACTCATGTAATATCACTTTGTGGCTCTTCAAAGCATATTCGACTGTCATTTAGAACTTTGCTGCCCAATTGCCCGTGGACAGAAGGCAATTTTAAGGTTTTTTCGTACCCCAACTTCCCCATAGTCATGAATATTTGTTTGTTTTTAGAGTAAATGGGTAATGACATTTGTCCTTTATCATGAACAATCTGAATGCTGTTCTATGAAAAAGCTATGGACTGAAAACTTTTCTGCCATTTTTATGATTATTTGGCCACAGATGGCGCTGTTTCACTGGATCACATTGTAGTTTAATAATTCCCGCTAATGTTGACATCACTGTGGCGAGCATCGATTTCAAGTCCGATCAAGACGCCATCTGCACGATTTTTATTATGTTCTACTCAGAACTGCATGGGGGTCACATTGAAGTGCTCAGCTTTCCTCCCAAAAGATATACCGGTGGGTAAAATGACTGAGCAAATTGACTCCGACGTATGTGTGCATATACCTGAGGTAGAGTAATGAGATGTTAATCGTGGTGGTACTATTAGGCCATGGCTGCGGATTATGTGGGCGCTCTATGAATACAAGGATAACAATATGGCAGCAGGCAATCACATTAACAATAGCATTCAGAAAAATAAAGCTTCTTTGCACTGTAAATAACTGCGGCTTTATTATTTAGATTTTGTACATTTTTGTAGCCCTTGTAATACTTCTGTTCACTAACGCCTTCACATTTTACAAAGTATCAGGATGGATCATTTAGTTGACAAAGCCATCTATGGGACGATCTCATCAAGTGACTGTACGTGTTCCACTGCTGATTGCTTTACTTCTGTTGCATTAACCAGAGATTATGATCAGTGTGTGACATTTTAGACAATAGCTACCAAATCTCAGCTAATATCAACATCTGTTAGATTTTGGATATCAGCATTGGCACCCATTTCAGCTTTTAATTAAAAAATGCAATGATTTCAGCCAAAATTAAGGATCACAATGTCAGTGGAATTTATTTAATCTCTCATCTGAAGTCCATGCATTCTAGAATGACACACCCTACATGGCTATCTATACCAGTATTGCTTTTGACAATCAAATTACCACTAAAGTGTGTCAGTAACTTAATACATGTTTCTTGCAATTTGAGTAAACCCATGGACACCAAACAAACAAACAAAAAATTACAATAGAATGTATTTCTTTTATTATTACAGGCAATAGTAAAAGCTTCCGGAACTTTAACTCAACTGTCAGATATTTGGAGATTACAAATCTCAACTGCATGACTAACTCTGCTCTCAGCTCGTCTAAACAAACGTACTTCTCCTCTCAAGCCTCTAGTCCATGCCACCTCGTTTCACTCTCAGTTAACTTCACCTTTAGTGCCACAGACATTGCGGACTACTTCAAAGAACAATAAATATTCAAAATCAGACGAAGTGGACTTACTCCGTTCATCCTCACACCTGGTCCACTTGATCCAATCACGTCTGGTTTATTGCACACTCACTTCTCACACTAGTAGTCGATACCTTGACCAAATGATCAAACCGTTTCATTCATGGTTGTGCCATCAATCGCACACTCATTTCCATTCTCAAGTAATCCTCTCTTCGCCAATCCCTGCACTCTAGTGACCGATCAATGGCTCTAGCTGGAGCACCTTGTCCACAACTGATCCTTATTCTCACCTCTACCGATTAAACGCTCTTCGATCTGGATTTCACCCCAACACACTCCTCTCAGAAAGTGTATTCACAGAAGGAGCCAACGATTTCCTCGCACCCTCTACTCCCCCTGGAGCGCTCTTCTGAAATTACACTGTTGACCACCCCGTACTCCTGCAAATACTCCATATCCATATTACGGTACATAAATATTCGCTCATTTTTTCTTGAATCTCTATGAAGTGAGTAAAATAAGTGAAGATTTTAACACCAAACATCACAGACCCCAGGATCACTTGTACGCAGCCAGCCAGACACATTTATAGCAAAGCTCCAGAACTCACTGTTTATCCAACCTTTCAAATTGTCTTTTAGTAACCTGAACATTGACATTACACAGAAAAAAACAATACAAACACTCCATAAATCTTCCAAACCAATGCCGGATATCATTGGCTACAAGACCCCTGCTCTGTCACACAGTTGCCCTATTAGATTCTCCTGAATCTTCAAAAATACATCCCCAGAAGATTAATTTCTTTAAAGAAGGCTCCATGTTATTACACCAATTCTGACTTACAGAAGTCATTCACTTACCCCCACCAGTAATAATTATTCTGCTGCCTTACACCAAGTGTTCTGCACTCCTCTTACATTGTACGCTCATTTAGGAAGGGCTATCGTTACCTCCTCTTTCATGTCATTGTACACAACTGGTTTATAACATGATCCCCTAAATGTACAGCGCTGAATAAAATAGTTGGGCTTTATAAATAAAGGCTAAGAAATGCATTTTCATATTTCAATAATTTGAGGAAGGCATTTTTTCTCTCCACTCGTTAGCAGCAGTGTCTGTAATCTTACAATAACATATCTCAGATCATAGTTAACTATCAGCAATCTACTTTTATGACTCAGAAATGCACATTTGCAGTAAGACCATAGAAAAACGCGTTTTGCTTTAATTGTTGAACTTGCATTAAACCAGAGATGGGGGGAAAAGGAAGTCCTTGGGCCACATGGAAAACTCCAAGCCTTCGTCTGCAGTCCCAGTAACTTCCTATTTTTATTGTCAGATTTGTTTTTTGTAGCTTTTAACACTTGTTTAAAAGGCCTGCTTATATGTTATTACAGATAGGTGCCTCTTTCTTTGATTCAATGTATATTTTTTTTTATCTTATTACTGAGATTAAGAGTAAAGTGTGCCCCTTATGAAGGCTAGAAGGCCCCATGAGGAGCATCAGGTAGCCTATGGCTACAATAGACAAATAAAAGCTAGTTGGTGATTGATAGCTGTAGTTTCATTGCAGTTATAAATCATGGTATTTATGATTCAAGTGTATTATTGGATGGATATATACCGTATATACACACACACTCAGTGGCCACTTTCAAAGGTACGTTAAAGCAAATATCTAATCATGTGGCAGCAACTCAAGACATGGCCAAGAGGTTCAGTTGTTGTTCAGACTAAACATCAAAATGGGGAAGAAACGTGATCTAAGTGAATGTGACCGTGGAATGATTGTTGGTGTAAAACAAGGTGGTCTGAGCATCTCAGATACTGTCTCCGGGGATTTTACACACATCTGTAGAGTTTACTGAGAATGGTGCAAACCAAAAAAATCCAGTGAGCAGCAGTTCTGTGGAAGTGAAATCACCTTGAGGGGTCAAAGGAGTATGCCCAGACTTGTTCAAACTAACAAAATAAAGGTGACAGTAACTCAAATAACCATGCGTTACAGCAGTGGAAAGCAGAAGAGCATCTCTGAATGCACAGCTCGTCGAACCTTGAACTGGATGGGCTACAGCAGCAGAAGACCACACCAGGCTCCTTTCCTTTCAGCCAAGAACAGGAAAAGGAGCTTACAATGGGTACAGATTCGCAAGATCTGGACAGTTGGAAGATTGGAAAAACATCGCCTGGTCTGATGAATCTCAATTTCTGCCGCGACACGCAGATGAGGGCCAGAATTTGGCATTAAAAACACGAATCCACTGATCCAACCTGCCTTGTGTCAAGAGTGCAGGCTACTGCAGGTGGTGTAATGGTGAGGGGAATGTTTTCTTTGCACACATTAAACCCCTTAATATCAATTGAGCGTCATTTAAAAGCCAAAGCCCGACTACTGCTGCAGACCATGAGCATCCTTTTATGGCCACAGTGTATCCAACTGATACTTCCAGCTGGATAGCACACATCATCTCAAGCTGGTTCCATGAACATGACAATGAGTTGAGTTAACTCCAATGGCATCCAGTCACCAAATCTCAATCCAACAGAACACCTTTGGGATGTGGTGGAATGGGAGATTCACAACGTAAAGTGCAGATGACAAGTCTGCAGCAACTGTGCGATGATGTCATGTCAACATATCTCTATAAAATCTCTAAGGAAGGTTTCCCACATCTTGTTGAATCCATTCCATGAAGAATTCAGGCTGTTCTGGGTCCCACCCAGTACTAGAAAAGTGTACCTAACAAAGTGGTTACTGAGTGCATTTACAGCTTGATGGCATGAAAGTGGTCTATATTTTATGTTAGATTGCACCAAATTTAACAAACACTCTGCAACATTTTCATACCCCTGAACCGTCCCTGGAACAAGTCCAGACATTATAGTACAAGAACATACCTGTGACATTTACACTTTATACAAAAAACAAACCAGTCTTTAAACTGAAAAAAAGTACTCATTTGTTCATGGCAGTAAAAGGCTGCTTTATAAGCGGTGCTTTATGTCACTGTAGTTAACGGTCACCCAATGAAATGGATCTGCAACATCTTTGCATATAGGCACCTCATTCAAAGACTTGTTTTATTAATTTCTTTAAGTATATCTCACTTTCAGACAATTTTTAAGAAGACATTTGTGTCATATTTTATCACCTTAGGATACTTTTATAAACGTACCTTAGTGTTCCTATGTGTTATGTTAACCTGTAGCCATCACTAGATGAGCAAGAGTCTGCATCTATACCAAAATAAAATGGGGAATACGTTTTAATAAAATGTGTCAAGTTTGAGATAATATGGTGTATTATTAAAGTGCAAGTAAAAAAGCAGTTTCTTTAATGCTCCAACTGCTAGTCAAAGAGAGGTCATTCCATATTCTGCACACTACTATCTCAAAATGACAGGTTCGTATGGTATGTATTAAAAAGAAAAATGCACTGTTGTAATTACCTTTTCTATCCTCTCCCCAAACCTCAGGTTCCAAGGACATCTTTCTACACTACCAGAATGTTGCTGAATAAGTTTCCACAACTCATTTGCATATTGCAGGCCACTGGAGTTAGGAAGGACCTGTCAGCAGAATTACAGTAGAAAAGTAAGCATTTCTGGATCAAAAAGAAAATATGTAATGCAGACTAAACATTAATCACGCAATGCGCAATTTATAAGGACGAAGGTTATGATTAGCCAATATCATATTAAGACCAATAGCAACTGCTGTCTATGTTTTCTGTCCTAAAATCATCAAAATTAAAAATAAAGCAATTCCAGACATAAAAACATATTCATAAAACTTCTCTTTTCAAAAAAAGCTATTCAATTACGCACCTAACACTTGCAGCATTTATACTGAAGCGGTGAAAGGAACTTTGCAATGACAAAATGCTAAGGTTTCTTGTGATGAGTATTCAAACAGATTTTAAACATTTAGGGCTAGATTTACTAAGCTGCGGGTTTGAAAAAGTGGGGATGTTGCCTATAGCAACCAATCAGATTCTAGCTGTCATTTTGTAGAAGGTACTAAATAAATGAAAGCCAATATCTGATTGGTTGCTATAGGCAACATCCCCACTTTTTCAAACCCGCAGCTTAGTAAATCTAGCCCTTAGACTGGTTAGGAAACTGGCATGAATACTACAAGTCAAACACAATCATGTTTGGTGATAACCAGCAATTGCGCTAGTGGTCGCAAAAGGGGGGGTGCAATCAATGGAGCATCTATCATCCAATTTACACTGCCTCTACTCATGACTTCAGCAGCAAGCGGAAGTGGGGTTATTGGATCACCATACTCATGTACATGCTTTTACAAGCATTATAAACCGCTGGTAATCAGGGCCGGATTAAGGAAAGGGAGGCCCCCGGGCTAAGGGTACTGTTAGGCCCCCCCGTGAAGTTACCTCCTTCCTTTGTTCCACTCCCTGTAGCAATTACGCGGTGCGCAGTAATCTCCTTACTATGACTCATAGTCTCACTCTCACGAGATCTCCTCAGTAAGGAGATTACTGCGCGCCGCATAAGTCCTACAGTGACAGCAGGCAGTTAACAGCATAACATTTGCTGTTAGCTGCCTGCCATTTTCCTTGAACTGGTGACAGAGTCAGAGATCCGATAAATGCCGGGGGGGCCCCCAGCTGCCCGAGGCCCCTGGGCTGTAGCCCCTTTAGCCCTATTGTTAATCCAGCTCTGCTGGTAATCATGATCTTTTCATTATTTTTTTCAATATTCTTTTAACGCCACTTAGAGGGTCTTAAGTGTATTTATAAAAACTATTTTGCAAAACCAATACTTATAATGCAGGGTGCAGAGGTAATTGTTATCTCCTGTTCCTCCTGCTACTCCTTGTGAAAAGGGGGCAAGGATTAACTAAGGAAGTGGGTGGAGCTTGTAAGCAGGACCCACAGCACAGCCTTCTAAAAAGCAATAAATAATTGCAACCCAAATTAAAATTCCCAATTTTCCAACACCAACGCCATCTGGGGTACATCAAGAGCCAGTGCAGTTTTGACAAACAGTGGGCATTTTAACCAGTTCCTATTTTGCACAGATTTTTTTTTTATAAACATACCCCATGGCTGTTGTTTTTAGATCAAGATACAGCTCTGTTTCATTCTACAAAAACCAATGTATCTTTTAGAACCAGCCACATATTAAAGCAGCCATAAAACGTAAGGTTGGGTAATAACCATGCATCTATTAAATAAACAGAGTGAGTGTTCATTACCAACAAACAACTTACCTGTGAAATATTATGGAGAAAATAAACAAAACTTTGTACCAGACAAACCGGTAAACCTTGTTATGCTAAAAGCTTTAAGGATCAATAATAAACAGAAAAAAAACCTGAATGCTTGAAGGACACCTACATGGAACAAAGGTTGAAAAGGGGATAAATATGACATTAAACACAATGCTTTATTATGCTATAATCCCTATGCTCAGCCATCTGAATGCACATAATATTTACATAGTACAGGACTTCTTATAATACAAGAAAGGGCTGGGAGGGATAATCTTACAAGCATTTGTGAAGTTACACAGTCTCACTTAAAACCCCATCAGCTACTAATAAAAAAAAGCATATCTGGTGCAATAGATGGCAGGACTCCATGCCACAAGTCCCCACATCATCATCATCACCATTTATTTATATAGCGCCACTGATTCCACAGCGCTGTACAGAGAACTCACTCACATCAGTCCCTGCCCCATTGGAGCTTACAGTCTAAATTCCCCAACAAACACAGACAGAGAGGGAGAGACTAGGGTCAATTTTTGATTGCAGCCTATTAACCTACCAGTATGTTTTTGGAGTGTGGGAGGAACCCGGAGCACCCGGAGGAAACCCACGCAAACACGGGGAGAACATACAAACTCCACACAGATAAGGCCATGGCCGGGAATTGAACTCATGCCCCCAGCGCTGTGAGGCAGAAGTGCTAACCACTGAGCCACCGTGCATCATCCTACTACAACTCTGCAGGGAGGTAACTTACCCCTTGTGCCCACAGGGAAGTGGGGGGCAATGTCTCCAGCGCGCTCTAGTCCCTGCCCCTCATGCTGGTGGTAACCAGCCTCGTTGCCCTCCTTGCAGGTTACTTGCCAGGCACCTCCTCATGCCGGGCGGGCTGCACAAGGCTCCCAGGGCTTCTCCTGTTACACCGCAAGTATTCAGCAGAGACGGCCGGAGTGGACGAGAACAGGCCTCAGGCCCTGCGGTCTGTAGTCCGCGCCGTCCGGTAACTGCCTGCTGTGCGGCCCGGCTCCGTGTGCCCCGAGCTTCGCTGTCACTGCCATGTCCGGCCCGACAAGAGGAGAGGCGGGGAACGAGAGGAGCCGCAGACCAGCCGGGGACTACTAGCGCCCCCTGCCTGGGAGGAGAGAGCGCTGCAAGCGGCCTAGGGAACAGCGGGAATAATAATGTCTGAGCTCTGAGGGGAAAAGTTATCCACTGTAAGCAGATAATACATTACTGTTGTGTGTTCTTGTGATCTGTATATAGTGCAATATACTGTGATAAATACTACCCCTATCACTTTTTATGGATAATTTATTGGATTAATGGATAACGTTTTAATGGGTAATTAATAATTACTTTTCCTTATATTAATATGGTCATATTTATTCAATTTGGTTTCTATCTTACAGAAATATACACATTTGGAGATTCTAGATGTAAACAGGACATTCTTGTTTTTTTTATATAGCTATTAATGCCTTTAATTGTTATATTCAATAATTTAATACTTATAGGGGGGTATTCAATTGCCCGCGGGTTCGAGCGCGGAAAAACTATTACCGTTAATACGGTAATCTCTCGCTGGATTTCAGCTCGCAGCTCCCTGAGCTGCGATCTGAAATCCAGCGAGTAAATTACCGTATTAACGTTTTTCCGCGCAGAATTACCGTAATAACGGTAATCCTGCTCGGACCGTGGCATTTTCGGCAATCTCGCGGACAATTAAATATGCCCCATAGTTTCGGAGCCTGATTCATTAAGGGAAGTTAAGTAAAAAAATGAGCAAGGGACAAAACCATGGTAAAATACAAGGGGTGCAAATTAGTTTTCTATTTTGCACATAAGTTAAATACTGTCTTTTTTTTATATGTAGCACACAAATATAGACTTTTAAATTTTAGTGTACAAATAAGCTATCAAGTATTTGTTTCCTATAAAGTAAGTAGTCCAGCAGATTACTTACTCAATTTTTTACTTAACTTTCCTTAATGAATTAGGCCCTTTATGCATAGTGCTATTTATGAATCATGTCAAGGAAATGCTGTGTCAGCATAATGCAAACCAAACCCTAAAACAACATCAAACCAGGTAGAAAGAAAGTAGTTAGACTTTACTTTCGGGACATAATAAACTTATACTGGTATCTAGATCATAAACGGCTCTGAAATCTGTCCTAAAGAAGAAGAATTCTTTTATCATATTGTGGGTTTGTGGAGCCTATTTATAATAGGTTTAAATCCCCAGAAACCGCAGTTTTGTGGCTATTTATGAATATAAATTCAGAGTAGATATCGGAGATGTCTGCTGTGCTACCAGACTCTTCAATCACAAATCCAGTCCCCATAGGTATATACGGGAATTGCGATTTTGCCCTATTTATCAAGCTACGAAATTCGGAGTTTGATCTCTGAAGATGACGTTAGCCGTTATAACCCGGGCGAGCGATCCCCCCCGACAGGCTTCGTGCTCCCCTCATCGCAAATTCAGCCAGGGTGTGAGAACCTGTTAGTAAAGTGATTGCGATTGCATTCACCTTAATATAGATTATTTGCTGGGACAATCTCCTATCGGAGTCGCTGTCAATTTTAATAAATTGCGATAAGAAATTAAAATTAACGTGAGCAATAAGCAATTGTTCATAAATAGACCCCTGTATCTGATATGCTTCCCACTGTCTAAATATGTCAATTTAATTAAGGATATCGCAATGGCACTAAAACCGTAGCAACCAATCCGATGTTTGCTTTCACTATCAAACTTGCTCTAGATAAATTGAAATGGCCTGTTATGGTTTATTGCAGATACGCTCTTTTCAGTATATTGGGAAATAATTCTGTCCTGCCTGTTTTTTCATGTAGCACACACATATCAACTTTAAATTTCAGTGTACAAATAAGCTATCAAGTATTTGTGTGCTACATGAAAAAAACAGTCAGTATTTAACTTATGTGCAAAACAGAACACTCATTTGCACCCCTTGCAATGTAACATGGTTTTGTCCAGGAGACTGAAATAAGAATCCTCTTCATTTAAGATCCTTAATGAATCAGGCCCATAGTCACCTTATCTAATTTCACTGCGGTTTGCCTGAGAAAGAGCTAATAATGGGGTCTGGCTGAGGTGCATTGAGCCCTGATGTGATCCAACAAGTGGTGGAAATATTACCCAGCTGTTCAGACTGTCAGGTGTCACAAGCCAAAGTGTGAGATGGTAGCTGCCTGTCAGTAGTTAGAGCAACTGAACAAGAGGCGCAGTGTCTAACGCCCCCAGTGGTCACCAGGGACCCCTGCAAGGAGGTATGAACTTCGCTGCGAGAGACGTGCAGGTTGTGGTTCTCATAGTCACTGGCAAAGCAGGTAGGTGACTAGAAAGGTCACACAGTCCGAGGTCAAAGCCAAAACGGGAATGTGAAAGCTCAATCGAAATCCGAAGTGAAGTCAGGTAAAGCCAAAGGTCAGAGCCAGACGAATACAGCAGCCAAGATCAGGACCAAAGAGAATAGTAAAAAACTGAAGCTGAAGTCAAAAGTCGAAGTCAGGAGTCAGGAACGGGTAAGTGGAACAAGGCTGAAGCAAGGTAGGAACTAATACTCTGGCCCCCTAGGGGTGTCAGAGTCTCCTTTAAATAGGGGCGCTTACTAAGGATTAGGCGGTCAGTGATGTCATTGACTGCCAACACTGAAAGGAGAATCACATCCAATTGTCTAGCAAAGTGGCGCGCATCTGCAGAAGCCATCAGAAGACGTAGGCGTCGCATTGGGATGCACCCGGCCGGCAGTGAAAGGCGTCCATTCCTGCGCAGGAGAGAAGACGCAGGGACGGCGACTAACATTGACTTGGTGTTTCCTGCTGCTATGAAAAAACAGGTAGTCCCACCCAGCTATTACCATTATGGCCAAATCATCCTTTTTGGGATACTATGACTTATACCGACCTCTCAATAAAAACTGCGCTTCAACTAGTCTCAGCCTGGACATTCTTTCTTACGGACCTGTGGACTTGTGGTGAAAGGTCCTCCCACATGTTATTTATGCAAATCCATTAAAGCTTGTTTTTTATATATATATATATATATATATATATATATATATATTCTGGGCTGCACCCACTTTGTGGAATTCCCTCCCACGCACAGTAAGACTTTCCTCTAGTCTTCAAACCTTCAAGCGTTCACTGAAAACCCACCTCTTCAGACAAGGTTATGATATTCCTCAACCATCATCTTAAATTCCCTAGATTACCCTATTACCATCCTCTACACAGCTAACGCAAGACAACAACCCTCTGACCAACATTGCAACACACACAGCCCAGGAGCTCCTGAGGAAGTTCATTTAATGAACGAAATGCGTTGAGCCCCTGCACTACACCCCTGGAGAACACTGGTCAACACTGCTGTACCCTGAGATGAAAACTCTTAGATTGTCCTGCACCTAGCTTTTGTATGGAGCCTGCTGAGGGTCCTCTATCATAACAAGGGATAAAACTGCAGACCAGTTATTTACAGATAAGCTTATACAAAATATACATATTGTGAGTTTGTATTTTAATGTCTTACTCGATTAAAATGTCTACTTAAAATACTACACCATGTGGCTTTTTTCATATATTTCCTCCCTATGATGAGCGGATGAGATTGGTGTTGCGGTTGAGATACTATTTAGAACATACTTTGTTTCCGTCGCCAAGGAGATTTGGTACAGACCTAATTTATCGGGATGCCTGAGGAGCCATTATACAGAGAAGCGGTTTATTTATATATATCTGGTACGCACGCTATTATTTATATACTGCACGACCATACTATATGCCTACATATAAATTATCACCCTGCGCATCAGTCTTATGAACTATCCACGGTGTGTATATATATATATATAGACACCGTTTGGCTATACACCCTCTGGACTATTCTGTGATTATTGGATATACACTGTTTTATACACCTGAAGGTGCCGCCCTTCTATATCTGTATTGCTATTTATCTTCCGGACTAACCATCCGCTTTTGAAGGTTGGCTGCCACACGTATATTTGTGGAGGTGTTTCTCTCATTTTATTCTTATTTCATTATATATTTTATATACACGTGTATTGTTTATATATATTTGTCAATTGTGTTATTATCCATACATTGGGTTAAGCGCCACTTTTTAGATATCTGGTTCTACTCTATATCATATATATATATATATATATATATATATATATATATGTATGTGTGTATGTATGTGTGTGTGTATATATATATATATATATATATATAAATATGTGTATATATACATGTATGTGTGTGTGTGTGTATATATATATATATATATATATATATATATATATATATATATATATATATATGTGTGTGTGTAAGTGACGCCATCACGTGTATGACAATGCTGTCTAAGGTATCAACAGATCTCGCGCACTATTCAGTGGTAGAATGGCGTGCCAATCTGAGTGTATCTCTTAAATGAGTCTCGTCAGAAACGCATATATCCTGATCCCATAATAACTTTCCTCACTCACCTGGACTTTCCGTGCCTTTCGTAAGTCTGGTTCTCTAAGGACGCTTTAAAATGTATGTTCTTGACACTTTGTGAGAGAAAAAGGTATTATGTATTGTTGGATTGGTTAAGGAGACTCTGGCACACTGCAGCGTTGGGAAGTGTTTGGAGGTGGAATAGATCACGTCTGGCGTTTTAACAATGACATTATCTAGGTGACCATATAAGCCCCGCTACCTTACGGCCACACCCCTTTTTAAAAGTGGGCGGAGCAGGGAGCTTGCTGTCCTCTGTGTCCCCGCTGCTTCAAATGCGATCGCAGCTGCGATCATGTGACCCGCCCCCTCCCCCTGTCAGCTGATTGATGCTCCCGCCGCCGCTGAAGGAAGGAGTAGAGAGGCTGCAACTAACAACACATGGGTAAGTAGATTTTAACCACTTGTTTATATTTTTTGTGCTATCACTATATATATATATATAATGTGTGTAGGAATTGGGGGCACTATTGCATATGGAATATGTGATTTGGGGAGCACTACTGTGGGCATAATATCAATTAGGGACACTATAGCATGGCATATGTGTATTTTGGGTATTGCTGTGTGGCATAAAATTGGGGCACAACATTGTTTGGGGGCACTACTGGGTGGAATAACGTTGCTTGGGGGCACTACTGTGTGGCATAACTTTGTTTGGGGGCACTACTGTGTAGCATAACGTTGTTTGGGGGCACTACTATGTGGCATAACGTTATTTGGGGGAACTACTGTGTGGCATAATGTTGTTTGGGGGCACTACTGTGAGGCATAACATTGTTTGGGGGCACTACTGTGTGGCATAACGTTGTTTGGGGGCACTACTGTGTGACATAATGTTGTTTGGGGGAACTACTGTGTGGCATAACGTTGTTTGGGGGCACTACTGTGTGGCATAATGTTGTTTGGGGGCACTACTGTGAGGCATAATGTTGTTTGGGGGCACTACTGCGAGGCATAATGTTGTTTGGGGGCACTACTGTGTGGCATAACGTTGTTTGGGGGCACTACTGTGAGGCATAATGTTGTTTGGGGGCACTACTGTGTGGCATAACGTTGTTTGGGGGCACTACTGTGTGACATAATGTTGTTTGGGGGCACTACTGTGTGGCATAACGTTGTTTGGGGGCACTACTGTGTGGCATAATATTGTAAGGGGGCACTACTATGTGGCATAGGGGGGCTGCCTATCTATACTAAGCTATAAGAGGGCTAACTTTACTATAGTGAGGGGGGCTGCCTATGCTAAAATATAGTGAGGGGGGCTGCATAGAGAACACTATAGGGAGGGGATGACTGGACCTTTAATTTAATGCTGAGGTGTTTTGGATCTATAATTGAATGTGGGGCTGAGTGTGGGGAGGAGGGCTATCTATTAAATGGGAATATTCATTATTTAATGCTGGGAATGGTCGTGGGACATGGATGTATTCAACGTAAATGCTATTAATTTATTGCTGGGGCTGTTTGGAGGGAGGGTAATAGGTTTATTTATTAAATGGGAATACTATTAATTTAATGTTGGGGTTGGTTGGAGGGAAATAGATCTATTTATCAAATGTGAGCACTATTACTTTAATGTGGGTGCTGTTGATTTAATGGCGGGGATGGTTGGTGTTTCTCAATGTACCCATTATTTTTTCCAAATAGGGCCCTCAACATTCCAGGATCCAGACAAGCCGCAACTAAAGAAACCAGCAGCCACAGATGATAAAAGTGACAAGAACAGGTAGGACAGTCTGTCAAATGTTCTGAGTCTAGTGCAGGCTTGACTAACCTGTGGCACTACAGATGTTTGTGAAACTACAAGTCCCAGCATACCCTTTTAGCAATAAGCTGCTATATATTGGCAATAATGCTGGGGCTTGTAGTTTCACAACACTGGGAGTGCCACAGGTTAGCCAAGCCTGGTCTAGTGGGACAATCCCGATTTTTGGTGACTGTTCTGCCCAATCTAAGGGGCAGGTCAAGACTGTGTACTCTTTATATACACACTGCATTCTTTACATACTACACTAGCTGTCCTTCGTGGGCTGACCACTCCCCCTCTAGTGTCTGGTCTTGCCTCTATGATGGCTGGCCACACCCCCTTTGGTCGACCCCTAGCGTTGCAGCCCCCCGGTGGGCCCTTCATTCTCCAGTCCGACACTATATAAGCCTTCTTCAGAGTAATTTTGTGCAGTTTAGTCATTTACATTCCAAGGCAAGCAAATGGGTGCACTGAATATACTAATACATCCCTAAAGCATAGTGGTGGGTTGGTTGACAATATTAACCCTAGTCTGTGTGGTAGGGAATATAGATTGTAAGCTCCTCTGGGGATGGGAGTGATGTGCATGATAAAATATTCTCTGTAAGGCGCAGATCATTATGTAGGTGCTGTCAATAAATAAATCTTACATTAGAAATGCTAAAAGAATCCCAGATATACTTCTATCTTTTGATGCTAAAAAACGTGTTCAATAGAATATCGTGGAAATTTATATCCCTCACTCTGGAAGTTGTTAGCATCTATGGAGATTTCCTTACAGGCATATTTGCTCTATATTCAGACCCATCAGCAATGATAGTGATCAATGGGACACCATCCAATAGGGTAATTATCCGAAACGCTACTAGACAAAGATTTCCGCTGTTGTCCATGGTCTTCACTCTGGTTATTGAACCCTTACCGGCAGTCATTAGATCTTCACAATTATACCAGGAAAAGTTTCTTCCACTCTCTTTCAGATTACAAACTGATCTGGCTTTGTGGCGCCACTTTATAATTTTGTGGTCAGGCAGTATAATTATGTATTTTATGTATTCCTTATTTATCTTTAAACTTTAGTCTTCTTGCCTTAAGGTGTGTTTATTCTGCACCATTTGTGCAGTGTTCATGTAACATATACATTAAACCCCTTAATACTTAAAAGATCTGTGTTTGTGTTCCATCCCCTTTATGTACCCTTTCCCCCCTTTTTTTCTTCTGTACCCTTTTTGAAAAACTTTAAAAACCAATAAAAATTTTGTTCGTTAAAAGATCACAGGAGACCAAATTCGGCTTATTTTTTTATTCCTTGCTTCTTAATTGCACTTAGATTAACCGTAATGCTAAATAACTGAGTGTCATGTTTCTTAATTGAACTTAGATTAACCTTAATTCTTCTGCATGGGACCATTACCATTTTGCACTTAGATTAACCTTAATTCTTCTGCATGGGACCATTACCATTGTCAGCGTGTCTAAACCTTGCACCTTGTCTAAACCTAACTTATTTGTTTTTCCTTTTCTTCTTTTTTTCTTTTTTTCGGATTTTTTGAATGCTCTTTAGGGTGAGGTGACTCCGGCAGGTGGAGCAGGTCACCGTCATCGTCACGTCTTATGCCTCTAAAACGTCAGACGATTACGTCTGTAACCTGTAACAATGAAAAATAACAGCTTATTAGGTTAAAGATTCACTTTGTCATGGTGTACAAGATTTCCTCAACAAATTCTGTCTAACACTGGTCTAGACTGTAATTTATACATTAGCTGGAACATATATATTTACCTCTCCGTGTGCCTTTAGTAACGGTCACACGCTTCTTCTGCCTTGTGTACCGTCTCCTCTTCCGGGAAGTCACTGCCCGAGTTTTGGGCAGGTGGCCCTTCTTTTGTTTCCTTTGATAGGCCATTGTTGTAGCCTATTTGCCTTCAGCCAGGAGCAAATGACTTGTGGGCTCCCAGCCTCCACTTTTATACCCTGAGACTACTTATGATGTCATATGGGTGGGGTTTGGGTGCGGTCTGGCCAATTTTTGTGACACTGTCAACTTGTCATGTGGGTGTGACCAATTAACCAGTCATAAGGGTCACACTAAACATTAACATCTGAATTCATAGCAACAATAAAACTAAAGATGCTCAGGCTCGGTTCCCCAAAAACCGAACACACCCGAACTTAGCATATCCGAGTATCACGCCGAAATCTTAAACGAGGCAAAACGTCATTGTTACGTCATCGGATCTTGGATCTCGCGAGTTTTTAAAGCTATAAGTACGGCCCTCCACGGCGATCTAGCGCTATTTTAAAGAGGGAAACAGAAGGGGTAGCACAGTCTGTAGAGCAGTTGGGCAGCAACATAGATAGAATTGAAAGAGGAGGGGTAGCAGTGTTCAATAAAGTCTGCAGTGACATTCAGGAGAGCTCCATTGCTAATTGTCATTGCTGAAATACAAATACTAGTGCTGGCAGGCTTGATGTAATACTGCAGTCACATTCTACTGTGTTATATAGGTAACACACAAAGAGGAGAGCTCCATTTCTAATTCTCATTGCTGAAAAATACAAATACTAGTGCTGGCAGGCTTGGTGTAATTCTGCAGTTACATTCTACTGTGTTATATAGGTAACACACAAAGAGGAGAGCTCCATTGCTCCATTGCTAATTCTCATTGCTGAAAAATACAAATACTAGTGCTGGCAGGCTTGGTGTAATTCTGCAGTCACATTCTATTGTGTTATATAGGTTACACACAAAGAGGAGTGCTCCATTGCTAAGTGTCATTGCTGAAATACAAATACTCGGCCTGGCAGGCTTTTCTTCTGAATTAGCAGTCAAATTGTACGGTGTTATATAGGTTACACTCAAAGAGACAAGCTCCATTGCTCCATTGCTAATTGTCATTGCTGAAATACAAATACTAGGCCTGGCAGGCTTTTCTTGTGAATTTGCAGTCAAAGTGTACAGTGTTATCAAAATAGATTCACAGCAGTACACAGAAGACAAGGAGCACCAAGCAGCTTCTGGCACCAGTTATGATGATAGTAATCCCTCTACGTCATCTGGTAAATGCTATGTAAAAGTGCATAGTGTTTTTAAGTCAGGGAAACAAAAATTTAAAAATACACCTTTTACCTTGGTCAAGAAAAAAAGCCTTGTAATCTAGGCAATGTTATCTGCAGAAAAAAATAAAATTGCCAACATGCCATTCTACACACGCAGTGGTAAAGAAAGAATGAGGCCTTCGCCTTTCTCTACGAGTGCGAGTTCTGAAACTGTCACTGAGACATCTTCTTGTAAGGTCAGTCGTGACCAAGCAAGACCTTGTCATTCGGACTCCAAAAGTGGTGCCCAAATACTTTTACGCCTAAAAGCCGAGCTGGAAGAAAACAGTAAGGCACTAGAGGAAAATATATGTTCAGTTTCAGAAATGACACAAATCCCTGAGGAGAGTCCATCCACGAGTGCCACTTTGGTATTGCAACAGGATGAGGGAGGATATTTGTGTAGCCGACAAGCGCACTAATGAGGGTGTTGATGAGGATGATGTTGTTTGTGTAAGTCCTGCATCGGTGGAAGCAGTTCTGGCACGTGATAAGAAGAAGGCCATTGTCATGCCTGGACATAAGACCAAAATATCCACTTCTTATGTGTGGATTTTTTTTTACCCAAATCCTGACAACAGTTGTCTAGCCATTTGTAGCGTATGTAAAGCCTCAGTCAGTCGAGGTAGGAACCTCATCCATGTTATGCCATTTGACGCGAGTTCATGGCAAGCTGTTGGGAAAATCAGAAACTTATGCTAAAAAAATAACAACAAGCAGTCCATCATCAGCTAGAACCCTTCTCTCACCTACATCCCGACGCCTGCAATCTACACCCACAACACCGTCCTCATCAATAGCCTCAGTAGCGATCAGAGTTAGTCCTGCATCCAAGTTGCTAAGGCTAGATGACTACTCCACTATCCTGGATTCCTCAGAAGAATTCTTGAGCGTTAGTCCCACTGCTGCTGCTGCTGCTGCTGCTGGGGGGTGAATCTTCATCCCAGAAGCAGACCAAGAAGAAGACTACTAGTAGTTTACAACAATTGACTGTTAAACAATCCTTTGCAAGAGGAAGCAAGTATGAAAGCTGTCACCCAGTCGCAAAGCGGATCACAGACGCCATGGCGACTATACTAGTGTTAGATCTGCGTCCAATTAGATTATGCAGATGACTCCGCACCAAATTTTGACATCTGGTCTGGTCTAAAAGAATTGACCAAAAAACGTGACACCTCTGCCATAACTCCACCTGCTCCTACTATCAGCATTCAAAGGATGGTGGAGGATTATTTTCATGACAGCATAGAAATAGACACATCAGACAGTCCCTTTACATACTAGGAGGAAAAAAGGGAATTTGGAGACCCATGTACCAACTCGCTTTGCACTGCCTAAGCTGCCCACCCTCCAGTGTGTACTTGGAAAGGGTTTTCAGCACAGCCGAGAACCTTGTCAGCGATCTGCGTAGGAGGCTACTTCCTCAAAATGTGGAAAAGAGGAAGGCCTTTCCCGCCAATTACATCAAAATACTTAGACTTCTGAAATGGTGGATTCCAGCAGTGATGAATTAATAATTTGTGAGGATGATGTACACACTGATGATGGTGAGGATGAGGCTGAGAATAATGACAACATCTTGCCAGAGTAGAGTTCATTAACAGCACTGTTACCTTAGGTGCCTTAAGGCCATTGTTACCTTGTTTTGTGGTGGCCCAAACAAACCAAGCACTTCAGGCACAAGGAGTGGCGCTTTTGTGGCTGAAGTGCTTGGTTTGTTAAAGTGTGCATGTCCTTTTTAAGATCCAACATAAGGGCGGGTTGGAGGGCCCAAGGACAATTCCATCTTGCACAACTTTTCTTTTCTGCCACTGCTGTGTGCCAATGTGTCCTTGATGTGCTAGGAACTGCCTTGTGTTTGAGTCATTGCTCTGTCGCTTACCATCCAGCCAGGTGGCTGCAGTATTTATCCTAAAGTATATGAAAATAATATTGTAACCTGTGAGGTGGTCAAAATTGACTACAAATGATTTGAAATTAGTGTTATTGAGGTTAATAATAATGTAGGATCAAAAAAAAAAGCAAAATTATGTGATTTTAGCATATTTTTGTAATTTTTTTTAAAAAAAATACAGATCCATAACACACGAGGGCGGTTTTGCCAAAACCAAAACACAAAGCTAATCCAGATCCAAAACCACTTCATGGGGGTCAGTGAGCATCTCTAATATATTTTCTCGTGAAGTATAGGAATCAAAAATCAATCTGTGACTTTTCACATGTGCAGATTGCAAATAGCATACAAAGACACAAAACAAAGAGTAAAAGAGGAATCAGTTAAAAAAATATAACACACTTTCTTTTGAAACAATTCATATTTCATATGTATCCTACTGCATACTTGCCAACTCTCCGGGAATGTTCGGAAGACTCCCGCATTTTGCGAGCGTCTCCCAGACTCCCGGGCGAGTGTGGCAATCTCCCCCATCTGGATAATTCTGCCCACTTCCTAGTGAAGTGGGCAGAATTAAATCCCAAACGCCGCGATTCCCGGTGACGTGCATTTTGGAGCCCCGCCCCCCGTTACGCCCACCTCCTCCGCAGGCTCCCGGATTTGAAGAACAGAAGGTTGGTAAGTATGTCCTACTTACCTGAGGACAGTCCCACTTTTTCCCACTGGACATCTGTAACTCAAAATTGGGACAGAAGTACCCACAGTACAAATGGTACCCCTCCCCATACACGTACTCTGGTGCTCATCAGGGCCGTCTTAACAGCTTTATAGGCCCCCAGGCAAAGCAGTGCACTGCGGCCCTATCTACCTAATCACTAACCCACTTATGTACAATTCGTACGTGTAAGTTGTTTTCGTCAAAGTCAAGATATGTATGCGCAAGAGCAAGATCGCATGTACAGATAACAGCTCATACTGAGGTGATTAGTCCATCTAAACATTTTAATAAAAAGGATTTGAAGGTTCTGAATAAATCTCCCAGAATAGTATACTGAAAAGTTGGCAATCCTATGGGGCCCCTATGCTCGTGGGCCCCCGGGCAACTTCCCAGGATGCCCAAGACGGCTGTGGTGCTCATTGATCTGTCACTTCTGCCTTCACTGACTTTCCTTTGTTATTTCAATAAAACCAGGGGAGAGATTAACATTTTGCCTTGTTTTCTAATTATATGTATATTTAAAAAGCTGGATTATGAAACTCACATTAGTGGTTCAGTATAGAAGGGTGCAGGATCCGCAATGCTCACTTACCTGCCATTGGAATGAGGAGGATGCGGACTTGAGATAGGTAAATTGCTAGTCTTTTCCATCATCTATAGGTAGCCCCCATAACCCCTAGCTATGGTGGAAGACAAAAATAGTATTAATGCTAAAAGTGTCCTTATTGCCCTTTAACTGTTTGTTGATCCACTAACTCATCATTTACAGTCACAATGAACAGTCTGTTCATTTACAGTAAGTGAATGTTAAATCTCAGTGTTGTGTGAAATATTACATCCCTAACATATGTTCACAGACTGTCAGAATGCAGAAACTCTGAGGGAATATACCTTGTTAGATGTTGCAGCGGAGAAAAGATTAGTACCCTGATATGAATTCATTTGTAGGCAGAAGTTTGCAAATTTTATTTCTGCTTTACATAAAAAAGAAAAAGTAAATTGTTTACACATAAAGCATGGATAGAGTTCCCATACACTGCAAACTTCATTTCTGAATTCAGTTATGAGTAACTCACGCTACAAGGTGCGATTTTGCACATGGACAAAACCATGTTGCTCTACAGTCAGGGGGAGAAAGGGGATGTAAAATGTGCGGATAGATTTAAATTTGGAAAAGGGCCCATCCCAGTTCAACTCTAAAACAATATTGCCCAGTATTAAATGCAAAAGCAGGCAATATTTTCACTGCATGCGAAAAACAATTGCACTCTTTAGCTCAAATTAATCCTAACTTTAAATGAAACCTGGAATGAGCATTAATGGCGAGTTGATCCCCTTTTGGCCTTTAGCCTAAATTCACCAGGAAACGGATGGATACATGGCCGACACTGACTCAAATTTATGTAGCAAATTAGCTGATGGTGGCTCTCTGCCCCAAACAACTTGTCCTATCTTATCCCGAAGAAGCTTGATTGGATTGAGATCTGGATACAGGAAACGCTACTGCATTAAGCTGGATTTATGGTCATGTTCTTGGATCCATCCCAAGAAATCAGCATCTTGCTAAAAGACCTCATTCCCTGGTGCCATGGTTTGGAGATGCACCTGATCAGCAAGAACGTTTACTTATTTTGTGGCCATCACACAGTGCTATGCTCATATCAAGTAACCCAAATGTGTGCTACAAAAAACATATCACTATATATCCACCACCAGCCTGTGTTGTTCACACACAGCAGAACAAATCTATGTACTTTGGTGGTTTTTGTTCCTAATACACCTGAAACAGCAGAAAGTGGGATTCACTAGACCAAATAATATTTTTAAATCATCCAGTATTTATATAACTTAGGCCATTGCAACTTTAATCTATTGCTATCATGCATGAGAACCCCAGCAGTTTTTTTTCAGACAAAGCAGTTGCTTTTCCCTGAGGCTCATACGCCAGTACATCTGCTCCTAACCAATCTTTTGCCCATTCTCTCTCTGAATTTAACAAACCATTCAATAATCCATCGGTAACTGTCTTTGTGCTTTAAATAGCAGTATCTGCACACATGATACTGTCATTGATCGGGCAATCAATAAGAAGGAAACAGCAGGCGTCTCTCAAGATAGTTCTGGTTTCTGACATTGAGAACGTTTAGCTCAAAATGTTATCTTCATAGTTCTAATAACTCCGAGCCATCAAGTAATACACTTATAATACCAGAGCACTGTAAATATTCTACTACATTTAGAACCATTATGGAAACAGTGGGTGGCTCTTATGATTTAATGTTATTTACAGAACAGTAAGTCAGATTTCTGTCATGGATACCTTAAACATGGAACTGCATCGTCGAAACATTATTGGTCTTTCAGCTGACTCTAGGGGGTAAATGTATGGACCTCCAGATTCTTCAACTCCGGCGAGTTCAGCGTCTTCAGCGCTTAAATTTAAAACGGCGCTGCCTTGTAAAGGGAGGTCTCCCTTTACAAGGCAGCCTTGTAAAGGGAGACTTCTCTGCCGCGGCTCCCTCTCATCGAAAGGACTCAGCTCCACTATTTACCAAATCCTAATACAACATGACCTATCCCTCAAGGACCCACATGAGTTACCCTGGGAAAGAGACACAGGTGGGACGCTGGATCCAAAAGAGTGGTCTGAAATTAATCTCAACATAGTTAAATCGTCAATATCTGTCCGAGTGAAAGAGAATGCCTACGAGATCTTTTACAGATGGCACTGGGTCCTCACCCACATCCATTCCATCTTCCTCTACTCCTCTGATCTTGGTGAGCCTGTGGTCAACAAGGCCCCTGCTGCACATATGGTGGTCCTGCCTAAAAATACGCACTTACTGGCAAAATATACGCTCGCTCATAATATCCATAACAGATGTCCACATACCCGACTCCGCACTGTACACTTTACTCCCAAGGCCTATTCCCAACAACCCTCAGTCAATGCAGAAATTAGTCCAACTGTCTTATAGCAGCCCATTGGAAAAATGTCACAGCACCCCCATTAACAGACACCATTCAAAGTATATGGGTGACTTTTATATGGGCGACTGCATGTAGAGTATAACGACCACCTTACATAACACACCCTCTGCTTTCCGAGCGGTATGGACTCCGCTGGCAAACCACTATCGTGCAGACCCCCCACTGACCACTACCTAATCCTAAATGCAAGTAATATCCCCCCCACTCTAGAGCTCTGACACACTGCCGCTACTTACCTCTCCCTCTGTTATATGCTGTCTATATTATACGTCTGCTTTACAACAGCGTTACCTTGTTTGGTATTCTAGCTCTGTACCTCTAGTTCCAATGTGCCATTTTCTTACTAAATCCAGATTCGCCATGAGTGTTGATTGGACTCTGGATTGATAAAATACCGTCCAACAATGTTTGTTCAAGGCCTGGTATGTCTGACCAGTACTGCCCAAATCAGTCCCTTCTAACTTACAGCGGGTTTAAAAAAGTGGAGATGTTGCCTATAGCAACCAATCAGATTCTAGCTATTATTTTGTAGAATGTGCTAAATAAATGATAACTAGAATCTGATTGGTTGGTATAGGCAAGAGTTCCACTTTTTCAAACTTGCAGTTTAATAAATATACCCCCTTTAGTTAAGGTTCAGCATTTAGAATCTGTAGTCAACGTAACCAAAAGGATTCTCCCCAGAGGAATCAGCTACTATTGCTGAGATTGTAATGATAGTGATGGGTGTTTGGGAATGATTGCCACATACTGATTTCGGATTGATATCTGGTTATATGGGAATATGGGAGTTGTAATGGAGACATGGGAGAAAAGTGCACATAAACATAAAGATAAAGGAAGAGATCAGTAATGGAAATAAGTATACCTACACCCACATAATGTACCGTCTCTGTTGAACGGTTTTTACTGTAAGGTAAAGATAAATATATGTTGTAACATTGGTGTACAAGTAAAATATACTAATTTATACATACACTATATGGATAATAGTATTCGGACTCTTGACCATTACAGCAACTGGGACTGTAATGATATTGTACTCAAATACATATACTTCAATATGGAGTTGGTCCCCCTTTTGCAGCGATAACAGCTTCCACTCTTCTTGGAGTGGAAGCTATTCTGTAGAGCATTTATGAGGTCAGGCACTGATGTTAGACGAGAAGGTCTGGCTCGCAATCTCCATTCCAGTTCATCTCAAAGGTGTTCGATGGGGTTGAGGTCAGGGCTCTGTGCGGGCCAGTCAAGTTCTTCCACAACAAAATCATCAAACCATGTCTTTGTAGTCCTTGCTTTGTGCACTGGGGCACAGCCATGTTGAAATAGAAAAGAGCCTTCAAACTGTTGCCACAAAGTTCGAAGCATAGCATTGTCCAAAATGACTTGGTATGCTGAAGCATTAAGATTGCCCTTCACTGGAGATAAGGGGCTTAGCCCAAACCCTGAAAAACACCCCCCATATCATTATGTCTCCTCCACCAAACTTCACAGTTGCCATAATGCAGTCAGGCAGGTAACATTCTCCTGGCATCCGCAAAACTCAGACTCGCCAGAGAACCACTAACACTGAGAAGCGTGATTCGTCACTTCACAGAACACGTTTCCACTGCTCCACAGTCCAGTGTCGGTGTGCTTTACACCGCTCCATCCGACGCTTGCCATTAATCTTGGTGATGTGAGGCTTGCATGCAGCTGCTCGGCCATGGAAACCCATTCCATTAAGCTCCCGCTGCACAGTTTTTGTGCGGCGGGAGCTTACATTACTGCCAGTGGAAGTTCGGAACCCTTCAGCTATGGAATCAGCAGAGCGTTGGCGACTTTTACGCACCATGCGCCTTAGCAACGTTGACCCCGCTTTGCTACATTACATGGTCTTCCGCTTCGTGTCTGAGTTGCTGTTGTTCCTAAATGCTTTCCACTTTCTAATAATATCACTTACAGTTGACCGTGGAATATCCAGCAGGGATGAAATTTCACGAACCATCTTATTGCAAAGGTGGCATCCTATCACAGAACCAAACTTGAAGTCACTGAGCTCTTCAGAACAACCCATTTTGTATCACAAATGTTTGCAAATGGAGACTGCATGGCTAGGTGCTTGATTTTATACACCTCTGGCAATGGGTCTGATTGAAATACCTCAATTCAATAATTAACAGGTGTGGCCAAATACTTTTGTCCATATAGTGCATATATATCCACTTTAATTGTGGGCTTTCTAATATATATACAGTCTTGATACAGTAACTTTAGTGTGGTTCAAATGTAAAAGTTATTCGAGTAACAAAGGTGTAGTTCAGGTCTATATAGCACAAGGGGAAGTGTGGGTGCGATGAAACAATGGGGTGTCCTAGAAAGAACACAGAGGTAGCGAATGTTTGATAACATCTTTAAGACTCATATTTCTGGAGGTATGGCTAAAATCACATATTGGGGAACTGGACATGTTTTCGCCATAACGCAGGCAGGAAAAGACACACGCAAGAAAAAGCACGTTTACCTGCATATTTTCAGTCAGATGCACCTCAAAATGTGTCCAGCTGTACATTAGTAGTATATTTGCCAGGTTTATGTCCATGGAAACAAATATGTATTACGTCCCATGCCAATATAGAGCTAGTGTGGTGTTTGGTTTTGACAGTGTTAGTGGTAAATGTGAACGTCGCATGTCTACAATTTACAATACTATTTAAATGAATAAGAATATAATAATATAATAAAGTGTGATATACACAACAAGAGAGAATACTGCCTTTTTCACATATAAAAGCAGTGGTCGAAGGGCCAGTATACAACAGTAAGTCATACTGGCACTTCTCCCCAATGCTCACCATTTGTTAATCAATTGTCACAAACTGGTTTCTGCCATTGGAAAGGAATCTTAGCGGGTGAGCTTTTTGCAGAGGCCTCAGTGCATTTTGGTCTCCAGAAAAATGTCTGCCACTGGATATAACTCACTGTAGGATAAATATTAATTCACCTGAAACTGATGTTCTGGGCTCTTCTCCGCAGAGTGAAGAAAACCTGGAGTTCTCCTGTTTATTTCTTCCACATCACACTCAGAATTCATGTCACGACACAGGCAGGTTAACCGTTTACTACTTTAGCGATAGTGCCAGATCTGTGTTCATGTGTTTTTCTGTGTGTCCCATGATGTGCGTGTTAGACATGGAAGAGGTGAAGGTAGACAGAGTGAATAGATTTGCATAACTGTATCTTTGTATTTTACGAAATAGTATTAAAAAGCATCTAAAATTAGGTTTAAATTTAATTTTAAGCCTATTAAATTACCTAAAGATGCGGCTAGGTGTTTCTTCGATTAGATTTGGTGGATTCCACTTGTTCTGTTCTTACTGAAACACAATAACAGAACAATCTGGACAAGCCCTAACTTTGATCTCACTTAACACGGTCGTGTATTGTTACAAGGACATCCTGCATGCAAAGATCTCAGAAGGAAAAGAATACATTGACCTTTGAAGAGTTGCTGCTAATAATTGCACCCAAAATAAACTTTTTTTATCCCTTGTTAGGAATTTCTCTCTTTATAAGACTTTGAAACATATTTACACACTTAACATGTTTAAAATAAACTCCATTGTTAGAATATATGCAGTCTCTATCTCACTGTCTGCAGTGATTTCAAACAGTAGGTGGAATATTTAAAACACATGACCAGAGAGGCCTTAAAAACAGTGTTTTGCACTAGTTATAAGTAAAAAAAATAATTATAAAAATAAATAAATAATAAAAACAAGTATTAAGTCAAACGGGACACAGTATTCAAAATGTATTACTTTATTATATTTTTTTACTATTGTAATCAATGCACCATCCAGAATTAACACAATTTTTGTTGAGACCACACTGGTTGCGGATCATAAAACTGTTCTGCTCAATTTCCACTGTCTCTACACATACAGAACTATATATGTGCAGAGCTTAATTATGCATTCCTGAGAACTTTTGGATGCTAAATAACTCATCGCTACAGTAATTTCAGCTGTACATTTGCATAATTAGTCATGTTCCCTCTTCCAAGTGGTATTGTACAATTAGAATGCAAATCTATGCTCAGCCTTCCACTTGTCAGCAATAAAAGTCTTGAAGAGTGTCTTACACAGATGTATATACAATATACTGGCAATAATGTACCCCTGCTGCAAAATAGAAGGGTAATAGAAGTCATTTAGGAGTTCTAAGGATATATTGAAGCACTTAGTCTGTATCCCTGTGCGCTTACATGTTCATGAAACTCTGATGAGAACGGGGAAATCAATTCCCCCTGAATTAGCGCGGCGGTAAAGCTGTTACCGTTATTACGGTAATTTTAACCTGTCTTTCTGCTCGCAGCTCAGGGAGCAACGAGCAAAAAGCTAGAGTTGAAACTGGCGTAATAACAGTAATAATGCGCAGGCCGCGTTACTTTTACCAGTAGGGCGCCCAATTTAATTCCCGCCCCCGAGATGCTTTCTAAAACAAAATACATCCCTACATTATGCTTTCCTACTTTTTGGTGATCCTAGAGGGGAGTGTGATGTTGGGATTGGCATCATCATGACCCTACGCACTCTGCTCAATGTCATGACTGCATCTTAGCACATTAGGGGGGAAAGGGGTGCCCGATGATGCAAACCGCTCCATCAAGGCCACATCCTGTCCTCTTTACAAAAGGAAAGGCAGAACGCGGTAGCGTGGTTTACTCCCCCAGGAGTCTAGGAGGTATCACCGAGATTCAGAGGTCGCCCAGACGTTCCGGGAGTAGGCAAGTATGCCCTACATATACATACACACTTACATAAAGGGGCATATTCAATTAGCCACAGAGTGCGCTGATGCCTTTGGGTGGACACCAAGACTATACACATCCACTGGTGACTGCTCAGAAGAACACAACACAGGCAAAGCTATAATTGTTCTTAAATATTGCAATTCTAACAAAGTTTTATACATAAAGGAAAGTGCTAGTATCCAAACTGTTCGGGTACTCTAGCTATACTCCTAATATGCTATGACAACTACAGTAGCATTAACACTGAGGAACAAATGCAGAGCCCTATAACAAATGTTATAAAATATTTTTTTTTCCTGTTTTATTGACATCTGAGCTGTCACCAGAGGATCTGTACAGTGCTCTGTACTATAGACTGACTGAAAAAGCATCAAGCTGCATCTAAGCTCCACCTGCCCTTTGAAGTCTACAACAGTGCAGCCTTCTATAGATCGCTATGTTGTAGTCCTTTGCACATGGCAGCTTACGGCATCTGGCTGTGCAGTCACTCATCAGCAAGTATCCATACAGATTACAGGCTGTGGTTTGTACACAATCTTTTTGTTGTTGTTGCTTTCTATTATCTAGAACAGGCCTGGGCAACCTGTGGCTCTCCAGGTGTTTTGAAACTACAAGCCCCATCATGCTTTGCAAGTAGTTAGCGAGGCGATAGCTGGCAAAGCATGCTGGGGCTTGTAGTTTCACAGGTTAGCCATCACTGCTATATACTGATCAGGCCAGCCACTTATCTAGAAGCTTACACAGGAGCTGGGTCTCACTTACAGTAGATGCTCCATTCAATTAGCCAGCCTATGAAAACCTAGATTATGGCTGTCCATAGCCTCCAAAGTTTTACTGTGGACCCCCACATACGTACAACAGTCTTATTCATTGAAATATTTGAACAGCAGTGACATAGGTAGCAATAGAATGAAAGGATGGGTACATATGCTACTGTACTATAGAGACAATGCATATAATCAAGTCCATCAGTATTTGTTACCAATTGTATTAGCCTGACTGTGAAGTATGAGACCCAGAAATCAGTTCTTACCTATCAAATTAAGACTTTATAGGCAGTGTGTGTGTGTGTGAGTGTGAACTCACTTGCTGGCCACATTGAGTGGACATCCGGAGTAATGGCAAATCAGCTACATGTGGGCAGGAGCTGATTGTAGAAAAGCGTGAATGAGGGGGAATGGAGATCCCCAAAAAGGTAACTGCTGCTTCACAATTAAGGACAATTCATTCAAATAATAAAAAGTAAAAGTATAGACGATTCTTGTGCAGAATGTTAATTACACTGTAACCATCCTTATTTAACGATACCCAGGCAGCCATACAAGTAGATATCTATTGGGTTTTAAAAACCACATTGAGACAAACTTCTAAAATCGATATGATAGGTAAACTGGACAATCTACTGCAATACGCAGCCTGTAAAAAAAAAAAAAAAAAAAAGTATCTGATAAAATGACCGAGCAGGCAATCTAGTTAGTGTAAGGGCTGTGATTAGCATTACTGCCCCACAGTACATGGGCTAGATTCAGACCAGGGCGCTATGTGGATGTTCTCCCCCTGTTTGCATTTCCTCCAGGTGCGCTTCAGTTGCATTGCCTGCTGACACACAAAAAAAACAAAACCCTAAACGTGTACGTTGGAGAATTTAGACTAAGTTCCAATGGTGCAGGGTCTGCCATTAGTCACTGATGTGAATGATTACATATTCTCAGTACAGTATTTTTTTATATTTTTGTCGCACAATATAACCTAATGTTGTCATAGCAGCTGTCCATCAAGCCTATTTAAGGCACATTTTGGTGTGGCTCACACGCCAGACGCTGCTAGATGTAAACCCCTATACCTGGGAGGCGAGTGTATCTGATTTTAACTGAATTTTAAAGCCTGCATCCCAGCGTCAAGGGCACCTCATTACATGCAGGCCCTACGACTTATATGCTTTATTCAAAATATGAACTTATGCCTCATGTTTTCATTTTGCTAGATACACAGATATGCAGTGTTAAGGCTAAATGCTGACAATTGTCTTGTTCAGTAGTGCTACCTAATCGGTGGTAGTCATTTCTCAGTTACGAATAAAGCGTCAAAAGTTAGATGGACCTAAAAAATCCATTAACTGCAAGGATGAAATATAGACTTGCTATAAGTTACATCCAACATTCCCTACATGCCGCCACCCTGTCACCTGTAGAATCTAAGATTGTCAAATGTCTCTAGGGCAAATTACATTGGTTCTAAGAATTGACAGTTCTAAAACGGCAATGCCAGGACCCGCCGCCTGTATACTGTAATCCAGGCAGTGGGTCCGGACCTTTCCGCTTTAAAACCAGCAATCTGACTTCATCCATTAGACCAGACAAATTTGTCCTAGTGACAAAGACTGATTTTTCCGTCGACAGGATGGAGCATGCAGGGAATGTTGTATTTAACTTGTATAGCAATATATTTCATCCTTGCAGTTAACGGATTTTTTAGGTCCATCTAACTTTTGTCTCTTTATTGCAGACGGAGAAACATACCCCACCCTACCTAATATGGTGGCTTTATATAAATGTTAATATTCTGACGGAATACTGCAATATAAAAATAGTGAGGGACCATGCCAAGCTGTTATAGACTTGCTTGATTTCTGAGTTGCTTATATCATGTGTCTGCTTCCTCACCCTACACTACTATCTTTGGATGTGGGAGGTAATAGCTGCACTTTTAAGTAAGTTATTGTGAGAAGTAGACTTTCTTGGTTAACACACAGAGCATGTAAGCTCTGTATGTGTGTGGAAGACACATCAAACATCATCTAGAAAAACACCCTGAAATATATAGCTACACACACACTAGAAAGCATAATATTCAATACTTTGTTTAGAATGTAAGAAACCAGTATAAGTGCCAAGAACAGACTTGAAACTCATCTAAGGAGACGACCCCACCAACAAAAATAAACCCAAAACCAACCTAATATTTGCTGGCAAACGTACACGACAAGGTTTATTTGGGTTGTACATTACACACCGCACCAAAGTGCCTGATGGGTATGCAACGGACTGGTTGAGCAAGCACTTGTGTTTAGAATTATTAAACATTCCAATTGTCATAACATTGTGTCAAATTAAATGACCGCTTTATTGCAACTTGTGTTTATTATAGAAAGCATGGTATAATAGAACAATGACTTCCCATGATGTGTTTCTGGAAGTGATGCCCATCACATGTACTAGTTACACAAATCATCAGCCATAGTATGGTCACCTTAGTTTAGAACAGTAGTAAAACAGAGGTGTTTAGAATCCAGACACATTCATTGCCTCACACTGGTCCTCACCACAATGCCACACCATCACCTTTCTGCATAAATTAACAATTCCACAAAATGATGCAACAAACTACTTATAGACATGCTTTTTTTTTTTTTCAACTGCTTGTTATTATACACCTGCTCCCCCTCCTAGGACATCGGCCTTTTATGAAAGTGAGGGAAACAGTCAGCAGCCAGTATAATAGTTCAAAATGGACCCGGTTTCTGAAGACCCTGCACTTGAGAACACACCCTGGTTTAATATGCAAAACATTAAGTAAAAATGCTAACCAAAGGGGTGACAAATCACCCGTCATGAGATAAAGGCTAATTCTACCCAAAATGTTTGTTTTTGGGTGGTGATGAACAAACTTAAGTTAAAACCAGAAAACCTGTAACCTGCACTACTCCAATTCTGCACGTCCCTTAATCCATCTGTGGGGCTTTAACAAACCCACTATCCATTTCAGAAAAGCGTCCCAAGCAGAAGAGAACCCCTGTGCTGGACATTTGGAAGCATCAGGAGATTAAAAATGAATTGGTGGATTGCAGCCCGGGAAGCCATCATGTGTTAACATTTTCACCTAAATACAAATATATATTTTTGCATGGAATTGGCTTTTAAAGTTCACTGGTCACCCAAGCACACTACTGGCAGCCTATTAATTCACCAGGTAAATTCAATGTCACCGAGGCATGAAGCCCCCTACTCTTGTGAGGGTACAAGTTCCTAGAGATTTGATGGACTGCGTTCCCATATATACAGCCCAAATAATCGCTGCCACTCATATCTGCAGGAAACGGGTATACATTAAATATTATAACATTTTATTTATTCAACTGTAATTTCAATCTTAAAGACTGTTCTCCTTTTAATATAAACAGCTCTTTTCAGATAATGAGTAACGGCACTCAAAAAAAATTGAAATCACATGGTTTGATATTTTAGGACAATGCTAACCAGTACACAACGCTTTACTTGAAAAGAAAAAAAAAAAAAAAAAAAAAAGCAAAACAATAAAGGCAACATCTTCCTTCCGCTTCTGAAGCAACACAGGATCTTAATTTAAATGTCCATCCACATCGGTGTGAGGTGTCAGCACATTTTCCCTGTCTCAAATGAGCCCCTTTTAAAAATGCCTTATGATTTTGAAAGGAGAAAAAAAAAAAAAAAAGTTTAATTTAAAGTGTTTTTGATGTTAAAGTATTTTATTTTTAAAGAAGGGAGTGGGAAATAAATGATTACTGGGGCTTTCTGCTCAAATAGCTCTGTAGAGCAGTTGAGGGGAAAAAAAATAAAAATGTGTGTTGAGATTATTTTTCACCGTCCGTAAGGGCGAGTCCTGGGAGGGAAGTGCAAAACGCAAAAGAAACAGCAAGAAAAATGCTGCAGTAGCATTGTTAAAATACAAAATATTTATATTATGGAACTATTAACATGTGATGTTTCATGGTAAAACTTGGGAACCACATAGCCGATTTTCTTTTTTTTTTTTTGTTTTGTTAAAATCAAGTCCATGTCATCTTCCAAGAGTTTACAATACGTAATCTCAATTTGCTTCATTTTTCGATGCTTCATCAAAGTTCTCTACAAGTTCTGGGGGAAGAAAAAAAAACAAAAACAAAAAAAATGAACATTTTATCTTTTTAAACTAACATAGTGTAAGTAATGGCAACCAGACATTAGATCTTAAGTCTGACTTCGTTCTTGGGAGATGGAAACAGACACAAATGTTAAAAGGTCTAAAATGTATTTCCCTCAATACCAGAGCTTTAAAGTGGGTGGTAATAACACACACTAAAGCCAAGCACAGCAGCAACAGACATAATTCCTATGAGACTACGCACCTCTTGTGCTTGGAAATAAAATGTTAACAAACAGTGCCATCTACTGTATGTTACTCATGATGACAAAACGAACACCATTAGATGTGTCTGAAACATCTATTCTACTTATATTGACTGCCTGGTCAAATATAGGCAAAACCAGAGCACAGCCATTTGCAGAACATAATTTGTGTTCCAGAAAGGAAACATGATTTACGTTTACACCAACTATGCAGCTATATTTCAGAGATACTTACCAGGGACATCGTCATCCTCCTCTTCTATGTCCTCTGGTTTAGGCACCTTACTGTCCAATACTATTAAAAAAAAACAAGAAAAACACAATCAGCCACAATTATGTTGCAGAAGCTTTAAAATAATCATATAAACTTGGGAGTTCAAATCAAACTGGCACAACAGGAAACCGGACCGGCTGACAAGCACAGACATGGAATGCAGGTTACAGACAGCTGTCAGAGTCCTGTTTATGTCCCATTTGCATTTAAGCCCACAGAGATGCTCCAGGAATCAATATAGCTACTGGTGAGAGCATGGAAATCCTCTGCAGCTGTTAGTTATTTTTAAAATTACAAGTCTCACTTCACCACATACTTGTTTTGGCCCGATTTAGCACTGTGCGGCTATTAAAAAATACTAAGTGAAGCTGGAGTGTGCTCAGGTTATTTATACCCCATTCATACTGCACCAAAAACCCGGGTTTTTGCCGGGGCAAGCCCAGACGACCTGGGTCGAGGTGCAGTATGAATGGTCCCAGATCTAGTTCCCGGGTCTGGGGTGGGTTAATTCCCGGGAAGCCTGAACTTTTTAACCCGGGTCTCACCAGACAATGTAAAAGTAAAAAGTGATGCCAAGCAGACCCCCGGGCAGACCCGTGTTCATACTGAATACGGTCTACCCAGGATTTTGACTCCGGGGGAGCCTCTGTCCCCCCATCAATATCCCGGGTTCAAATAACAGGGATATTGCCTGGGCGGCAGTATGACAGCTGTATAAGTGTTTTATTTATCAGTGAGGCAACCTGAAACACACAACTTCTAGATGTAGAAGGATATGATATTCTACCTTTTCTTTCCTTAAGTGTTAAAGCAACCGTTTACTTTGCCCAGTTTCCCCGTTAATTATGTTTTCCCCGAAGAACACCATAGGCAGCCCTAATGGGGGTAACCTACTCAGATGAGCAAAAAACAGAATATAAAACAACCGAGGGTATATAATGCGACGCCCCGTCATTCTCAGCATTTCAGTAACTTCCCAACCGGTTTCTGAAAAATATAATCTTGGACACCTCAAGATCTTTCCCCTTATATGCCTGTATGATGACCTATGATCCATCTTGCAACTGTACATTCTTTCCATGGGGCATGCCTTAGTCATACTCCAGAAGTTAAGAGCTGATCAGTCAGTATTTCTCAGTTTCTTTGTTCTACGCAAACATATGGACATTACCCTCACTACGTCTAGTGTACAAAGACTTTGCTTTACATTTTTGGCTTGTGTGCAAAAAGCTGGTAATGTCAGTTACCAATTTATATGAAATTCAGACACAACCGTAGGCAAAGAAAAAAAAACAAACCTTAAAGATTTGTTCTTTGTATTCTTGTATCTGGAAGATTTTATTTTTTGGTTGTCTGGCAGAAGTTACTGCCACCAGGAATAATATTTAAACAGGAAGCCACTTGAGAGCAGTTGCTTGCAAATGTTCAAAAAGACTTGATGAGTCAAGGACATGGTCTAATACAAGGCTGGATTCTATTGACTGCTTACAAGAAATTTAGTCTTCCATTGTTAATCTAGTAGCCGATCCGCGGTAACGCGCGTTACCATGGAAAATGCGCACTACTGCCGGTAATACGGTATGGCAATAACGCGGATTTTCGTACCCAAGTTATTGCGGTACCGCGGATTAGGTTCGCGGCCGTTCCGGCGCGATCCTGCGAATCGGAACGGAATTGAATATGCCCCTTAGGGGCATATTCAATTAGCTTTCGGATTCGCGGTAACGCGCCGGAACAGCCGCGAAACGTAATACACGTTACCGCAATAACGTGGATTTTCGTTCGCAGCCCATAGGGTTGCGTACAAAAATCCGCGTTAATGCGGTACCGTAATACACGCAAGAACGCGCACTTTTCGCGGTAAAGCGCGTTACCGCGAATCCGAAAGCTAATTGAATATGCCCCTTAGAGTGTTCAGTGAAAGAATCTTGTTTAAGCCTTGCTGTAGAAAATCCAGTACTCAATAAATATTTGGCAAAAGTGAAGAATGCGGTTTCCTAGCTGGAATGAAGACTAATTACGTGATTAGAGACTCCTGAACAAAGGCCACAGAATTTTCACCCTCAAGACAACAGTACTTGGGGTTCGGATGCAACACTGGTCCCTGGTGCAGGAGATCAGGATGTAATGGTAGAGGCCATGGTGACTCTAGAAGCATCATGGGATGAGAGGAAACAGTGTAAACATGTATGCTAAACATTCCCAGGTTCTTTCCAGAGCATCAATCCCATCTGATCTGGAATCTCTGACAGGAGAAAGACTGGTATTCTGACCATCTATTTGAGGTAGACTAAACCCCCTATATCAATAGCAGAAACACCTCTTCATTCACAGCTCTCCTGGGAGAGCTTGATAACAGCTTTAATATTCTGCCACTATATTGTTTTTGCCAGTTTCATGAAAGTCAGAGAGAGAACTTCTGTTGCTCTCTGCCCAGACCATGAACAGTGTTATGGAGTTATCAGAAGTACGGTTATTATGAAAGACGTTTATGAATGTTACTGGTCTGGTTGTGCGAACACCTTGAGATTTGTATGATGCAAGACAAGTTGGAAGTTAATAATTGATTTCCAAACTGATAAGTGTTCCCAGGCAGGACATGTATACGTATCAGTCTTTCGCATCGACTCCAGGTACCTTGTACTGTATAAGCCCAGATGTACCCCCTAGCCAATGGAGCATAATCCATTCAGAGATGACTGTTCCTTGAATTCTCCTCCAGATAAGAGACCGACTGCCTCTGTTATATGGTTCTCTTGATCTAAATACTATTGTCTGCGATCCCATTATTTGAGTAATTCTAACATCACGGTTCTTATTTGCCACCTTGCCCACGGTATAACACCTGTTGTGGATGTAAACATACTTCCAAGACCAAGACAATCTCTTATTCAAGGCTTTCGTTGACCTAGAAAGTAATCAACCGTTCTATCTTGTCCATTCTTTCCTTTGAAATAGACTGTCCTCTGCTGTGTCTATACATAGACCTAGGAACTATAACTGCTGTGATGGTATTAAATGACGTTTCTTTTGGTTTATAATCCATCCGTGACACTGTAGGAAATAGATTACTAGGTATGTTATTTGAGATATTTCCTGTGTATCTCCTATCACCAAAATATCATCCAGATAAGGCCAGACCATGATCCCCCGATTTCTTAATGATGCCATTAATACCACGGCGATTATTCTTGAGGATGCTGAAAGTCCAAACAGTATGCATGTGAATGGAAAGGGTCAGCCTAGAACATAAAATCTGAGAAACCGCTAATCTCTGAACATTACTGGAATATGTATGTAGGCATTTTGCCGATCTATGGATGCTAGAAAATGATACACCTCTACCGAATTCACTGTTTCCATATGAAAGTACTATACTTGGATAAATTTGATAAACTTTCATAAATCTGGTTCTATGTGAAAACCAAAAAAGATTTCCTAATGGCACACTCCATAATTATCAAAGTTTAAACGAATTCATCCAAAATATTGGACCAGCTTCGCTACTTCAGGGAATAGTGCGTGTCCTTGCCTTGACAATACTTTAATACATAAAAAAAAAAAAATCCACCACAAGGAGAAGGATGGACAAACTTTTAAATATTAAAGTGCCATATTGATAATCACTTTATGCTGTTTGCAATTTCATTAACATTCCGAGAATGCTCACATAGTAAGTGTTTCTGGATTTCTATTAACCAATGTATCACACGGTTTCTCTGTGTAATGTTTTATCTACTGAAAATAGGTTGGTATAAATAGATTATACTGATAATAAAGTATATTTATTTTATTTTTACTGTGCTGGCACTTTAATATTTAAAAGTCTGGCCAGCCTCCGCATTGCGTTTTCTTGTATTAAAGCTAGTACTATCCTGAAGTCTCCCACATGTTTCTGTATCAGAAAACGTTTGGATTAAAAACCTATTCCTCTCCAATTGGCCAGGACTAATGAAATCACTTGTTTTCCCAAGACAGTTTGTAAGATGTTGCTTAATGCTTGTCCGTGCACCACAGATACAAGAGTCCTGGATCTTATAAATATATTAGAGTCTGTAAACACTGTTATTCTGTCCCTACTACAGACTTGGGAATTGAATCCCCTTCTGAATCATTGGGGATTAACTGGACTAATCTTCCTTCTCTGCACTAGAACCACAAAAGGACGGCCTAGGCACATCAGTTCCAACCTGTCTGAAATATCGCTCACCAGGATGATATCTTCTTTGTACTCCTAACGTCCGGCATAAGAGCACTGGTCTAATCATGTCTTGTGGTATATGGGGTATTATTCCTTCAGTAACTTTCTGCAGCATGGAATACATACTCCTATCCGTGGAATCTTAAGTGGCGTCCATCCACCAGTGGAATGCTAGTTTTTTTTTGTTTTGCTGATAGATTAGCTACCAACGCATCAACTTTAGTAATAAAATCCCATTTTCCACCTCATTATTTTAAAAAAGCATTGTTTAAGTTCTATTAGGATTTATCTGATGCCTCTCTGGATGTTCAATTTTATAATATCCTTATGACCATATGTACAAAAAAAACAAAACACGAAACACTGTTTGCTATGACTTGTAATGTAGCTGTGGCTGGTAAATGTTGAAATCCCATTACTTAATCTGTTTAAGTAATATTTCAACCACATCTGCATTAAACAAACTGGGTACTCTATTTCCCCATGCTCAGGACCAATCTAATTTTTTCACAGAATCCCTCAATACATAAGCCAAGGGGGTCCCGATAAACCATCTATATCCAAGGTGGTTTATCTTCTCTAACGTATTGGGGAGTATAAAACTTGGTTAAAAACCTTTTTCATCCAGTGTAATAGCTATCTAAATAGCTGCACTGGCTGTAGTGTTCCCTTAGCAATTCAAGGTGTGAACTAAGAGGAGGAATCACATTATATAGTCACAGTTTTTTCTTTCCCCATCTATGCTCAGCAGAGTAGGGCGTTAACCCATTACTTAGAGCTGCCAGTGAGTCCAAAGAGGAAATTTCATTCCACATCTCAAACAAGTGACTACAATGTATTTGGCTATTTTAACAGTCACCAGGTTTTACAATTACTGTTTTCTTTTAGCAATAATCCCTATAATATCTAGGTGTATGCTTAGAGAAAGGTGTAGAGTGGGGATCAACACAATGCTTCTTACATCACTACATCTGCAGCCTAATACAAAATAAAATATAATATACAGCTCTTATAGCACTGAAACACATGGGACTCTTACCCTGCCTGGGGAACTGTTCAGCTAGCTTGCGGAGACTTGTTAGACTGTCAGCCCCCAGCTGACTTAGGATTCCGGGGAGCATTTCTGTGATCTGCTTGACTTCTGCATGGCCGGTGATTGCGAATGTGTTGGCAGAGAGGGATGCTTGAACTTTAGGGTTATTGAAGTGGATAACTGTGCCGTCATCTTTAATCATATTGACCTGTAGCAGAAAGCCAAAGGGTGTACAATAAATGCATTCAAACCATCAATCTGCTTATAACAATTAGATAACATTGGCGAAATAAATAACAAATAAGAGAAAAACAACATAAACAAATAGTCTTAATTTGGTACAATAGTGACTTAAGGTTGATAACCAATGGCTTTTACTTAGGAAAGGTTACAAAGTGCCTGCAAACAAGTCTACACAACCACACAATTCATGCTACGGAAGTCTTACCATCCTTTAAATAAAAGCATGAAAAATACAGTGTTGCCTATTCGTATAGACCGCTCAGTAGTTTTAGTCGGGAGGCAACTTAATTCTGGACCACAATTTTCATACGTGCAAATTCTCTATTATAAATACATTGAGGGAGGAAAAAAAACAAAAACTATATTTCATCTTCATCCATTATCAAAGGATGACACAAATGGTTTAAAAGCCACTAGTATCTCAGGGATGTGTAAGGATTCAGATGCAATTAGATAGGGATCTCCCTTGGGTTCTTTAACCAATGAAGGTTGATATCAGTGCCAGAAGGGAACTACTTTGCCTGGGATATAAATAGCACACTATATTTCCTTATTCAGCAGAGGAGTAGCACACTCCCCCTTACTTTTATACCCGATACTATGAAATAAAGCCGTTTTACATTTTAGCTCATAAATAACCTGATTGTTTAAACGTACCTCTTCTATGCCAGCAATGTTATTTACTGCCAGTTTCTTGAGCGAGCTCTGAAGTTTCTTGTCATCTGCTGTTGCTGTTCTATGTACAACCTTCTTCTTTCTGCGAGCTGTGCCCTAGAAGGCAGCACAAAAACAGTTGGAAGTTTTTCACAGGTGAATAATAGACAAATTTATTAAAGGATGTCACCATCCATGTAGAAGCCTGGCCACATTTGAGGTTGCTTATCAGCTTGAAGCTAATGTTCTCTCATCGACAATCCATTATGGCGTGGATGGTACCTGGGCAGCACAGAGGAAGTATATACCAACCACTCTGAAAAGATTGCAGAGAGAAACAGCACTGGAAACACCCAGGCATTATGTGAAAATAGTCTACATGAACATTAGATGACTTGGAGCTTCCACAGGTGAATAGGTTGGGGGTTAAGTTTATTAAGGTGATGACTCAATGTAACATGAGTGAGCTGTCAACACAGCAATTTTATTGTCAAAGCATTTTAACAGCACTCCCCACTCCACTTCCATATTCTGCTGAGTGTGCATGTCAGTATATCATCGCTTTAGGATGCCCATGTACCAAATACTCCTATTTCTGGCACAATTACACAACATTTTTAGCAAATGAAGTGCAGTGTTTTTTTATTGGTCTCACATGAACATATCATCACCATTTATTTATATAGCACCACTGATTCCGCAGCGCTGTACAGAGAACTCATTCACATCAGTCCCTGCCCCATTGGAGCTTACAGTCTAAATTCCATAACATACACAGAGAGAGACTGGGGTCAATTTTGATAGCAGCCAATTAACCTACCAGTATGTTTTTGGAGTGTGGGAGGAAACCAGAGCATCCAGAGGAAACCCATGCAAATGCAGGGAGAACATACAAACTCCACACAGATAAGGCCATGGTCAGGAATTGAACTCAAGACCCCAGCGCTGTGAGGCAGAAGTGCTAACCACTTAGCCATTTCCCTTCAAGCATCAAAGACACCATGTACACTACTTATTACGATAATGCACGAAACTGAACCACATTTCGAGATCGGCATCCATTGAGTAAATAAGACTGTCCAGCTACCAGAGAAGAGTATTTTTAGCACTCTGCATTGCACTCTTAATAGAATTAGGCTCCCAGTTTTGTGATTAACAGCAAGACTGTGGGAAACTGATAAGCAACTGCTGCCTGCTTGCAAAATTCCCCAACATCTTCCGTTATCAAAATGTTGGCATGCATTTGGATGAGGTTGGGGTTGCTGCGGGTACAAAACAGATGTGCCTATCTTTTTTTGGTCAACCACAAACCAGGTCAGAAATTAGTTTTTGTTGGGAAGTGGGGCCAGGGAATATAAATTAAAATGAACCTCCACTTTCAGGATATTTTCTAGGCAGATTCTTTCATTCACATTAAATGACAAAGTTCCCAGAATAAAAAATAAGCAAAAACAAGTTGCTTTTTTTTATTATTTAAACTACTAACCTTGCCACCTATCCGGACCTGAGCCTGAAGTTTTGCTAGTTTTTCCTGATTCATCGTGGACCTGGAACAAAAATTGTGATCAAAGACTTCTATAAAGCAAGTGCTACATAAGTTTGGCATTAATAACCTACCATCAGCGTCAGTTATACTATTTTATTGTGAGACAGAAGTTAGTAATCTAAATCCCTTAACAGCCATTGTGATTCTCTCACAAATTAGTGTATCAGAGCAGGAAAAGTTTAATGAATATAAATAATTTTAATTTATTATTGTCCCAATTAGCTCTAAATTGTAGCGCCAAGATAATGCAGCAGCTATGAAAGAGTGAAAATACTTTGGATTTCACTTGCTAGAATATTTCCATCAAAACTCATTTTAATCAAAAAGATGTTGATGCTATGGCAGCTTAGTCAAAGTGCTGTGTTTTTTATTGACATTTAATACACTTAGGCTCAGTGATTATTATTAATTACAGCACACAGGATCAAGTAGTGAAAGAGGGGGGATGGCAGCCCATCTACTGTTGACAGATACAGAATATCATGACGTGCTAAAACTCCTTTTCATGAGGTTTCCCAGGTACTAGGGCAGTTTAATAGCGCAGTGTTAATTATTTAAGCTTTAATAATACACTTACAACACTTATGTAAGAAACTGAACAACTGTTCATGGGATTATTGCCGAATATTTATAAAACACCAACACATTATGCAGTGCTTAACAGTACGACATAATAGCGAAACATACATTTGAGATTGTGATCTAAAGAAGGTAAATGTGAAGCAAAAAAAACAAAAAAAGGAGTGTAGAGAGAAGGTGAAATCCACTGGAGAGTCAGTGCTCAAACAAGCACACCCAAAGTAATTTGCTCACAGAATGATTAAAAACTTTTAACTATTATAAGTTTAATAATGTTCAGGTATTACCTGTTTTCTTGCCAATTGCTTTCCAATACAGTGTAACAATTTTCTTTACACTTTAAATGCTGGAAAGTTGTGTAGCAAGGACAAAAAAAAGAGTGAATAGCCTTTTGTAGGACTTCATGGAGTGCAGATGAAAATGAAACATGCGTATCAGCATTTTTCAATAGCTACGGTCAGCAGATGGTCACTAATTTTAACGGGGGAGCTAAGCACAAAGTAACTAAGAAAACTATTTAAAAAGTCAAACACTTTTTTGCTTCAAAATTTACAACCACATCATGGCCACATAATGCAATAGGATGACTGGAAAGTTTACTGTGAAATATCTTGGGTTTACAATGTACACATGAGATATATAATGTAGCCTATGCCATTCCCCAAAAATCTGCTATTTGACCTTATGGGAAAATCAAATCTAAAGGAATTAAGATGGATGGCTGTACTTTGATTCCTCAGATGTGGCCCATTTACAGTGCAATGATGCAGGTGACCCCCAGACAGATTTTAAAGGTTGGCTGAACTATATGGGCACAAAGATACCACAAATCCTCATCTACATTTGTTTGGTTTCAGAGCCAGACGTCAAATAGGACACACCGTAGGTACAGTTGAATGACAACGTAGTTTCATCAGATGCAGCAGTTCAGTCTGTGGCTTCCAGATATAACCACACACATCTAAGTAGGAGTATGGCCAAATCAAAGATTTGACCACCTGACCTATACACACATTTGCATACCACATTTATTAGCCAATTAAGGTAAAAGCTATCCTTTAACTGGAGTATATCAGGTGGCACTGTTTCTCCATTTCTAAAGTTTTGGAATATACCTACATGTTTTAGGTGTTTGACAGAATAAACATTTTGCAGCCATTTTGAGACAAATGATTGTCAACCTAGGCACATAGCTCTGTACAGTCAGCTTAATCTGTAATGCTTTTTTTTTTTAAGCTCCATTAATAAAAAAAAGACTCAGGGTGTGTCAGACTCTTAAACATCTACATTTTAAGTCGCTCATATTTTTCTCCTTACTCAATAATTGCAGACTATACACATACACTACTAGATGTATATCAGTGTAGGCCATGCTACTTCACAATATATAGATCCAGTTGACCTGCCCCTTATCGCTTCCCAGACCTTTCTACATTACATATGCCAAACTGAACATTAAGGGCCAAAAGCAGGTAATGTGGGTAGCATTAGCAAAGTGCATGCAACCCACATAAGAAATATTGAATTTATTTAAAGGTTAATGCAACTTACCCCAATATCTGCATTTGCAATTCAAACTGCAATGTACTACATGCCCACACCTATTTAAAACCATCAGGACTCCTACCACAACTTTAAGATAAACTATGGAGGTTTAACAGTGTATAAGAGAAATTAGAACGGTGGGGGCAATATGTAATTTAATTTTAAGGAAGTGCGAAATGCCAGCAGCACATGCACCCAGGGGAAGAGGAGCAGCAGCTATAGACCCAGTGTAACCTGGCCCTCTCCAGTCCATGTAGAACTACAAGTCCCAGGCAGTGAGAGGTCAGGGTATGGAGGGGGCTGCACAGGCTCTGGTAACCGGCAGGTGTCCGGAGTCTACAGGAGCATGAACCAGAGAGCACACTGGCGGAGCACAGGCCCTCCCAGGTCCCCCTGCTAGCGCTCCCCCAGGCAGTGAGAGGTCAGGGTATAGGGGGGCTGCACAGGCTCTGGTAACCGGCAGGTGTCCGGAGTCTACAGGAGCATGAACCGACAGAGCACACTGGCGGAGCACAGGCCCTCCCCGGCCCCCCCGCTAGTGCTCCCCCCGGCTGTGTAGGCCGAAGCTGAGGAGAACGTCCACGTACAGCCAGCTCGGAGGGGAACCAGGGAGCAGCCCGGGATGATGGAGAACCCCGCACACCACAGACACACTCACCTTACCGTACAGCTCCGCTTCTACACGAGGTGAACAAGATGGCGACACTAGATGATGGGCGGAACGTAACGGAGTGACGCACGCTGGAGGCGGGGCTTAATGGAGTCGCGGTGACGTCACGACGCTTGGCTGCATTGTGTCCCAGCAACCCAGGGTCCCATAGTTATTATACTGCGCATGAGTCCTTATATGTAATATCCTATATCACTCATCTGGTGGTGAACTACAAGTCCCAGCAATACGGGGTCTCATAGTTATTATCCTGCATTCTATGAGTCCTTATATGTAATATGCCATGTTAGTGATCTGGTGATGAACTACAAGTCCCAGCAACACAGGGTTCCATAGTTATTATTCCTCACTTCATCATGAGTTCTAATATGTAATATCCTATGTCACTCATCTGGTGGTGAACTACAAGTTCCAGCAACACAGGGTTCCATGGTTATTATCCTGCACTCCATCATGAGACCTTACATGTAATATCCTATGTCACTCATCTGGTGTGCAGTTTGTATGTTCTTCCTGTGTTTGCGTGGGTTTCTTTCCTCCGGGTGCTCCGGTTTCCTCCCACACTCCAAAAACATACTGGTAGGTTAATTGGCTGCTATTAAATTGCTCTTAGTCTCTCTCGGTCTGTGTATGTGTATGTTAGGGAATTTAGACTGTAAGCTCCAATGGAGCAGGGACTGATGTGAGTGAGTTCTCTGTACAGCACTGCAGAATTATAAATAGATGATGATGATAGTGATGAACTGCAATTCCCAGCAACAAAGGGTTCCTTAGTTATTATCCCATACTCCATGAGTCTTTATATGTAATATCCCATGTCACTCATCTGGTGATGAACTACAAGCCCCAGCAACACAGGGTCCCATAGTTACTATCCCCTAACTCCAGGAGTCCTTATAAGTAATATCCTGTGTCACTCATCTGGTGATGAACTACAAGTTCCAGCAACCACAGACTTTGACTTGCAATAGCTGGGGTGACTGCTTACTTTACAGTTAAGTTTTATTAAAATATAATAAAGGATTGTGTTTCTATTGTATTCAAATTAGTTATATATTGAATGGCTTTCTTTGAGAATATATTGAAACATATATCATCATAATCACCATTTATTTATATAGCGCCACTGATTCCGCAGCGCTGTACAAAGAACTCATTCACATATCTCGCTTTCTTCTTCCTGCATTTTAATTTTTTAATTTACACATTTTTCCACTTTTTTTAAAGACCTAATATATTGATTTAGTCATGACAAGTTACCTTGTGAGGTGTTAACTAGGCATTTAATCATCATCAGCTATTTATATAGCGCCACAAATTCTGCACCGCTGTATATAATACTTAGTCTACTTTTACTACAACGCTTACAGACGATATGTAGATGAGTTAGGAAACGGGGGGGCTTCAGGACACAATTTGTGTTATCCAGTGGCCAGGATAATGATATAATCAAGTCCTATCCACCTCAGTAAACACTGAGAGGCAGGGGCGTCATGACACAATTCACGTCACCATACCACTGCCACTCGGTTTTTACTGAGGTGGGCGTGCCTTGGTTGTTTATTTGTAGAGCACCACAAACTCTGTAGCACAGGACAATCGTACAGATATGACATGAATACAATAAACATAATAACAGATTCACGAATACAATTAAGCATTATAACATAGAAAGCCATGTGCTCACAAAAATAATGCTAGCACGGATAGAGGTACGAATTCCATGTGAGTGTGTGAGTAAACAAACAGCAAAAAATTCAGCATCAGCCATGACATCATTGTAAACAAACATGTGACCTAGGGTAGTGAGGATGCTGCTTGTGAGAGCTTACATTCTAGAGCACAGGTGGTCCAATCTCAGTCCTCAATGGCTACCAACAGGTCATGTTTTCTGGATTTCTGTCTGTAGAAACAGGTGGGATAATTACTGCCCCAGCTAAATAGATTAACTCACCTATACATGATTAAAGAAATCCTGAAAACATGAACTGTTGGTAGCCATTGAGGACGGAGTTTGGACACCACTGTTCTAGAGGGAGGGAGCATATATATGGTTTTATGTTAATTTAATTTTAAAATAAGTATTTGATTTAGTGTTTGTCATCTTATTGTTTTCCGTTTTTATCTGCTCAATTGAAATGTTACCAGATTATTAGCCAGTAAGATTAATGACATGTTTACAGCAGTGCAGAATATGAGTGTACTGCTTCTGTAGGAGACAGTGACCTGTCCACACGTGATTCTGTTAGTGAGGATATGGCTGCATAAAACAGGGCAGTGTTAGGAGGTGAGGAGGGGAATAGAGGCATATAGGATATATAAGACAAAGACTGAGAGGTATATTTACTAAACTGCGGGTTTGAAAAGGGGAGATTTTGCCAATAGCAACCAATCAGATTCTAGCTGTCATTTTGTAGAATGTACTAAATAAATGATAACTAGAATCTGATTGGTTGCTATTGGCAACATTTCCACTTTTTCAAACCCGCAGCTTAGTAAATATACCCCTGAGAATAGTATAAGAGGCAAGATGTTCAATAGCAGAGTAGTGATGTGAGAATCATTTAAAACTTACATAGGAAGATATATAAAATTATGTTCATACATTTTTTCCATTGAATTTATTTCTTTACGCTACTTAGTATTTTCTCAATAAAAATAACTTAGAAGTGTTGGATGCTGAAGTATCAGTATTGTGGTGCACACATACTAAAGGCTAATTCCACCTATAACTGGAAATCCAAAAGTTAAACATTACGTACCTGTGTTCTGGAGATCTATCTGCAGACAGCAGTAGACATAGGGGATTGCCCCCACTCCCTGATGATCCACAATACTTCTCATGAAGGTATATAATCATCATCACCATTTATTTATATAGCACCACTAATTCCGCAGCGCTGTACAGAGAACTCACTTCAGTCCCTGCCCTATTGGGGCTTACAGTCTAAATTCCCTAACATACACATAGACTACTGTCAATTTGATAGCAGCCAACTAACCTACTAGGATGTTTTTGGAGTGTGGGAGGAAACCGGAGCACCCGGAGGAAACCCACTCAAACACGGGGAGAACATACAAACTCCTCACAAATAAGGCCATGGTCGGGAATCATTGTAATGTACTTGCAGATATGTTTTTTTAGTCTTGAATACATTGCAAAATAACATTTCACAATTGTGCTGTGCAAGATTCTCGCCTTGACAAGCCTGTGCTGTAATTATACAAGTACTACTTGTGAAGATAAATCAATTGTAAGACATGTAATTACCCTTTCAGAATAATAGTGACTGCTTTCAATTCATCAGAGCAGTGTTTTATTTCACTAACATTACTGCTCTGATCTCTGGACCTATGATCCTTGATCTCAGGCGTCCGGCTAATCAAGGTTTCTGATTCTTTTATTGAGATCCTAAACATTGTCTGATCATTCCGTCTTAAGTGAATATTGACCAGCTACATTCTTCTGCAGGACCAGCCACCCACCAAGGGCTCTTCCCTGCCCAGTGGGTTTAGCAGTATTATGGCAATGTGCAAAGGGTATCTTTTTGGTAAAATCTGTTCTATCATCCAAAGAGATGGTAAGATCCATCAAAATAATGTATAGACTTAGTTCCTGTTAAAAGTACCCGTTGCCTACATGGCTAGAATAACAGGTATCCATGGCTACATGGATACAGTATACATGGTTATGAATAACCAGTATCCATCAGAATATAATCAATTCACTAGGATATTACTGAGGCACAAGGCACAGAGTGATTACACTACTTACTAGTGAACGGACAGGCTGCATTCTCATGATTATCAGGATGCATTTTGTCACACCACATTTTTGTATTTAATATTTATGTAGCCCTAGGTATGTTATTGATTATGCCCTATTGTACAGAAACTAATTATCTACTTCCTTTTTGGCCCCACCCATGTCACATGATCACTGCAGCTAGAATAAAACATATAAAAAAGTGAACAGAAACAATATTCTAGTTATGTAACACACAAACAATGTGTACATCTAGTAAAGCACTGTGTGGCCAAACAAATAAACAAAGTGAAGACAGGACATAGAGTGGATGAAGTAACAATGGGTTTTGGGAACACATATATTGGTGTTACGCTCATGCATTATTGCATGAGTGTGTAACATACAAAAAGCATTAGTCCCGAGAATGGGTGTCATCATCATTTTTTATGGGCTTGGAAAGGACTTGGGCGGGGGTGATGGATAATTTTTTATGGCTGTTTTTTAAATATATTTAATACTTATTTTGCTTTTGTTAACTGGAGAAAGTTGCCAATGACGGATATATGGCAGGCAGTCAGATAGTAGTTAACTATGTAAAAGATCACAGAGGGACTTATCCTGTAAACCTTATATCAATCCCACGGAATTTAATAATATTTCAAATAAAATAGTATAATAGATTTTCTATTAAATAAAAATACAATGAATACAATACAATACAATGAATATTCTAATGGCCTCTATACAATACAAAATGCATTCTAGTGACCAATATATATGGAAAAAAGAGCATTCTAGTGAGAATAGCACAATGTAGAGAGAATTCAAATGACTGAAATGGAATACAGAGAGCATTCTAGTGAGAAAAGCACAATACAGAGAGCATTCTAGTGGCCTCTGTACAATACAGAGAATATCTTAGGTGACACATATACAATACAAGGAACATTTTAGTGACCCATTTTTGTAACCTCTTTAATATAAGGATTGACCGATATACAATATAGTACATTCTACTGACTTCTATTCAAAATGCATTCTAATGCGAGATACACAATTACACAATACAGAAAACTTTGAGTGACCAATACAGTACATAGAGCATTTTAGTGACTTATATATAATACACAATGCATACTAGTGACCACTATACACTGCAGATCTTCTTTTGGAGACCTCAATACAAATCTTGAGTGGATTTATAATGCAGACCCCCCCCCCCCCAAATCTCTAGGGGCAATACAATGCAGACCCCCGAGTCATTGGCTGCTTCTCAATGCAGACCTTAAAATCTCTGGTGGTGTTTCAATGCAGAGCCAGAAATCTCTGGTGGTTTTGCATTGCCGACCCCCAGATCTCTGGTGGATTTTCAATGCAGAACCACAAATATCTGGTGGATTTTCAATGCAAAGCTCAGATATCTGGTGGATTTTCAAGGCAAAGCTCAGATATCTGGTGGATTTTCAAGGCAAAGCCCAAACTCGCTTTATATAACTTTGATGCCTTTATAGCACAGATATCAGATATCTTGTGCCTTTACAGTGCAGACCCCAAAATATCTAGTGGCTTTACAATGCAGCTGACGAAATATATGGTGGCTATATAATGCATCCCCAAAACCATTTTTGCTCTCCGAGGCAAACCTCAGATCTCTGGAGGCTTTACAAAGCAGAACTCATATTTCTCCTAGTTTTACAATGCATTCCCCACATTTCTGATGGATTTCCAATGCAAAACCAAGATATCTGGTGAATTTTCTTTTTTTTAAGTATGTTTTATTAATAATATCTTATCTTGAACAATGTTACAAAATTCTTGAAAGGTACATTAGCGAGATAGTGTACACACATATAAATAAACAGAATATACAACACTCTCTCACAGTGTTTTTACAATATAAATTTAACTGCATGTTAACCTAGTACCAAGAAGATGTTGTTTTTTATTTTTAAACTATATAAACAAAAGGACAAAAAGAAAAAGGGGGGATAAGGAATGGTGCAGGATAAGAGGGGGGGAGGAAAAGAGAGTTGGAAAGGCTGAAAGAAGGGAGGAGGAGTTCACGCATTTAACAAGAAAGAGTAGTCTAATCTGGGAGAGCTAAGGGCAATAGCACATGCTTAGGGTCAGAGGGTATGGGGGTGTTGAGGACTGCTGTAGCTAGTGTGATAACCGCTGTCCAGTACAGGCGTATCCTGGGACAGTCCCACCAAATATACATAAAGGTGCCAACGTGGCCACAATTTCTCCAACATGTGGGGTTTGTTTGTGGATATATAATGTGAAGCCTAGAGGGGACATAATACCATCTATGGAGAAATTTATTAGCATTTTCCTTAATACGGACATTTATGGCGCAACGCTCTGTCCACTCGTAAATATCCGACCACTCTTCAGGATCTAGAGGCATTCCCAAGTCAGTCTCCCACTACGTCTGGAATCGGTCCTTGACCTCTGTGGAGATGGGAAGTAAAGCATTGTATAGTGTGGAAATGAGACCTTTTGAAGATGGTCCAGAAAGGCATAGATTCTCAAACACAGTGGGGGACCTAGATGATCGCTGAGCTTTGACCTTTTGGTGATAATGTCTAATCTGTAAGTATTGGTGGAACTGTCCCATCGCAAGCCCGCACCGGTCCGCTAAATCTGAGAACTGAGGAAATGTTAGGTTCCCGGTGATATGATTTAGTAGCAATAATTTGCCCTCCCCTGCCCATTTGGTGTACATAGAGTGTGAGAGGCCAGGTGTAAAGGCTGGAATTGATCAGAGGGGAATCAATATCAAGGGTGCAGGAGATAAAGATGCCATTCTAGTACACCGGAACCAAATTGAGAGGAAGAGGGCTATTACTGGATGAGCTCGAGCAGGGGCTGGGCTCTGTGCAGTTGGAAGCCAAAGAATAGAACAGATCGGTGAGCCACCCAGCAGGTCCGATTCTATGTCAACCCAGACCCTGGTTCCAGACGGAGAATGCCATTGAACATATTGGGCTAAACGTGTCGCATAATAATAATTGCAATGGTTGGGGATGCCAAGGCCACCTGCCATGGGAGGGCGTTGCAAAATAGGAGTAGAGATCCTGGGCCTCTTGTTGGACCAGATGAATCGCATTATGGAAGCTTGTAACATTTTAAAGGTAGAGGGGGATTTCTAATAGGAAGGGTGTCGTGAACATAGAGAGCTGGCAGTTATTTATAAGGGATAATTCATAACTGCAGTGTAAATAGGTTGTATCAAATGAATCCATTGATAAGTTAAAGTGTAACATTTACAGACAGAGAGTCTGAGGTAATTGTGTTTGATGGCTTTTTACATCCCAGTGTGAGGAGATAAGTATGCCACTTTTAGCAGCTTCCAGGATGTCTCACTGCTAGCTTTAGACACTTGAATAGACTTTGTGGGGCCAATCACAGCTGGAGATCCTGGTAGGCAGCATGTGAAAGCCTATACAGGTATATAGAAATATGAGCTTCAAAAGAAAATGTTGTCATAGTTCATATTTTGGAAAATCTGGATGCCACTCCGTACTGAGGGGCAAAAACCACACAAGGGTCTTAAAACATAGATACCAACTACACAGGGAACAGCCATAGTCACATGTATTTCAGGATGAGATTGGATATTGTTGTAATCTCATCATATATGGTATTTAAATGTGCGGGAAATTATGATCGGTTTATTGAAGGGAAAGTTATGTCTCTGAGATATCTGAGGACAAAACTTAGGAATAGTTTGAACAAACCTTAGGTGACACCCAGGGGACATTTCCGCCCCCACATTAGCATTCACACTGCCCTTGTGAATGCCGTCCCATTTGAGTTTGCTTAAAAATCTGTGTTCTGGAAGGACAAAGGGTCAGCTTCTTGGGGAATCAATCTAATTGAAGGACTGTCCATCTTTTCTGTCTGCCCCAGGCATACAGATTATAAGTAAGTTATGCTCTGTACGTTTATCTTTTTATTTTAAACTGTTTTTGCTTGTTATGTCAATTAATTGTTATTCATTATTTTTCTTTATATCTGAATGCCCTGTATTTTTGTATTTTAAATCTATAATTTAATAAGTTGCGTCCTTGATACTCTAACGAATCCATTAGCCTCTTTAGAAGAGTCAGAGGTCGACCAAGTTAACCCTTGGAATGCCAGTGTGTGATTTGTTGATACATTTGATTAACAAGCTGTGTGTGCTTGCATTTACATTTGTGTAACAGTCTGGAGGTGTGAAGAGTTAACCCTGTGTGTGCTGGTGTGGGTCTTGCTAGTTTGTGGATAACTAGAAACCTGCATGCCAGTGTGGAACAGTATATTGGGGTCCTATTGCCCGTACTCAATAGGTGGTGAAGTGTCTGGGGGTGTGAGAGCACTGTGTTTGGGGGCGATTCCGTAGGTCTATAACCTGTGTGATAGGTAGTGAGAGACTGCGGGCTGAAAATCGTGTGTGACCTCATACAGCGAACACCCCAAAGTCACGGCAGCGGGGAGCATGTTCATGACAAAGGGTATGAAAAAGGTAAAGCAGCCAAAATAATTTTTACTGAAGTAATCCGCCCCACCCAAGATATTATAAGTTTGTCCCAAGAAATCATGTCTTTTCTTAAGACAAGCTATAAGCTGAGGATAGTTAGCTCGATAGAGATTTTCCACCTTTCTGGTAAGTGCTATACCCAGGTGTCTGATACAGTCGGAAGTCCAGTGAAAAGGAAAGTTTAGCTCCAGAAGCTACTAGTTTAGATGAGATATTGAGATCCAGGATATCTGTCTTAGCCGTGTTGACCTTAAAATTTGATACTATAGAGAAATTATCGAGTTCTTGGAATAAGTTGGGTAGTGATGTTAGGGGATTAGTGATGGTAAGGAGAATATCATCCACATAAAGTGCAATCTTATAAATGCTAGAAGGTAGATGTATGCCGGTGATATTAGGATTTTGTCGTATTTTCATGGGTAGAGGTTCTATGATTAATACAGATAGGAGGGGGAAGAGGGGACAACTCTGTCGGGTCCTATTTCGGATATGAAAGGATGGAGAGGACCAACCGTTCACCTGGACAGAAGCAGTTGGATTAAAGTACAAGGCAGAAACCCCTTTGAGAAAACTGTTTTTGAAACCATAGGCTGTGAAGGTTTTCATCATAAAGGGCCAGCCAACGCGGTCAAATGCCTTCTCGAGGCATTTGACATAAGGAAGGAGGGTAATTCACTTTCGTTAATATGCTAAATGAGGTCTATAGTCCGCCTGGTATTGTCTACGGCCTGCCAGCCTGGGACAAATCCAACCTGGTCAGGATGTACTAGTTAAGGGAGTAGAGTTTACTCTATTCGCGAGGACTTTGGCATATATTTTCAAATCCACGTTAAGTAAAGATATGGGGCGATAGTTACTACAAAGGGAGGGGTCTTTGCCCTCTTTCAGAAGGACCATGATCTGGGCTCGGGTTGTGGCTGGATAAAAGGGAGTCCCATCAAAGATAGAATTAAACCAGTTGGTTAACTTTGGACTGAGAATCCCTGCAAACTTCTTGTAATATTTGACAGGGGCGGAGGCTATCTTCATGCTGCGTAAGGCTGTAGTAGTTTCTTCAACTGTTATATCAGAGCTGGGGATTTGGATCTCTAAGTCAGATAGCTGCGGAAGGTGACAGGAGTGCAGATAGGCGTTTATTTTATCAACTAGATCAGGAGGTGGTGGGTCCGAGACATTCAAATTGTATAGTGAAGAGTAATATGTCTAAAATTCTTTTAGTATTGAGTTTGGATTGTATGTTAACTGCCCTTGAGAATTTTTAATAGGTGAGATCGCATTACGTGTGCGCCTCTGACGGAGTTTCTGGGCTAATAGGGAATCTACCTTGTCGCTTTTTTCGTAAAAAAAGTTGTTGGGTCCATTTAAGTGTAAGGGCTGTTTTTTTGGGATAAGACCGCGTTGAGCTGGCCCCTCACTATCGTTAGTTCCCTCAGGTATGACTGATCTAGTGAACCCTGATGTTGGGTGAGGAGGGAGAGGAGTCGGGCTTCTAACGCGGATATCTGCTCCCGTCCCTCTTTACGTCGGATGGCTGCAATACTAATAAGGCATCCACGGACTGTGGCCCTGTGTGCTTCCCAGATTGTGGACAGAGATATGTCAGGGGTCTCATTTAGGGTGAAGAATTTGGTGAGCGGCCCCGCTATTTCTAGGCATGTCGTGGGGTTAAGCAAAAGAGTGTCATCTAACCGCCAAGTTGGACTTCGTTTAGGGAGACTTACAACATCTAATTGAAGAGAAACTCCCATATGGTCTGTCCAGGTAAACGGGTGGACCCCAGCTCTGTGAAGTTTGGTAACTAATCTAACGTCTATCAGAAAATAATCTATTCGTGTGTATATGTTGTGAGGGTGAGAATAGAAAGTATATCCCCTATCAGTGCCATTAACCACCCACCAATCATCTAAGAGAGAATTCTCTTTGAGTAGTAAGGCAAATCGATTAGCCTGCCGGACGGAATGTGTTTGAGGCTGAGATGAAGGTATGGTCATTGGCGACCTATCAAGTGCATGGTCTATGATCATATTAAAATCGCCTCCCATAAGCAAGTGACCCTCGGCATGTTTATTTACACGGCTGAATAGCTTCTGAAGAAAGGGGATTTGGGCACTATTGGGGGCGTAGCAACAGACTAAGGTGACTGGAAGTTGGCCTAGTGTGCCTACTAAGATGAGAAAACGGCCATCTGGGTCTGCAATCGAGCGCACACCACCAGTGGGACAGATGGTCGCACCAGGATGGCCACCCAACAATGTTTGGATGCGGCTGAGGCAAAGAATGTCTACGAGAAGAGCTTTCCTTGGAATGTTACATGCGGTTTGGTTAAATGGGTTTCTTGGAGAAAAACTATGTCTGCGTGTGATTTTTTTTAGTGCGACCATAAGCGTAAAACGTATCTGAGTTGTGTTTAACCCCTTAACATTAACAGTTAGTAATTGAAGAGACATGTTACAAGAGAGAGTCTAGGACGTGTCGCAGAGAGGCTCCTCCAAGTCTGTGACCCCCGTGGATCGAAATCGGAACATGACTAGGCAGATGAAGAAAGGTTGTGTGAAAAACATTGGGAAAAAGGGAAGGGTAAGACATGAGGGATAGGGGAGAAGCTGAACCATCTGCAACCAGCCAAGGAGGAAAGGAAAAGGCCGGCCATGAGGTGTCCGGCCTATGGTTGCTCGACTTTGGACAGATTAGAGAGTGTTGCTACAGAGAGCAGCAACAAGAGGGTATATGGAGGAGGGGAAGAGCGGGGAGGGTTCAAACGAGAGTGGAGTTCGGGTAGTGGGTGTAGATAAGCGGGGCATCAACAATAACAGTTTAATCAGTTTATAAAACATTAACCTGTATGAAAAGACTATTATCTAGTCGAATATATAACAATAATAAGTAGTAATGAAAGTGCAACGTAAGTCTGGTGAGTTATCAGAACAGAATAATCATAGGAAATTAAACATCACCATTGCAGAATTGTCCATAAACTTGTAACAAAGGTAGAGGGCTGAACTGTGATCTCAAAGAGGCACTATCCCTCGGTGATGGTGAAAACGAGGAAGATGGGCGGATGGCAGAATCCTCTCCATGCTCCTTTTGCAGATCACATGTATAAAGATCATAGACGTGCTGCAATCATACCTGCAAAGAAAAGGGAGAAAGAGAGAAGAGACAACAGGGTGGAGATGAGACCGCATAAGGCGCCCTCAAGTGGTAAGTCACTGAGGTTCAGGATTATGTCCATTGTCTTCCGTGGGTTCACTATTCCAAGTTGGTAGAGGGAGATCAACAGTCCAGGTTTTCGGCTTCCAACCCTTGATAAGATCAGGCTGTGTCCCATTCAGCTTGTGGGAGATCCCGAGGGCCCGCGGGGACGCCGATGTAACCGGAGAGGATGCTGTGGTAGGTGGTAAGCCTAATTTTTCAAGTATTAAGGCACCTTCTGCGGGAGTCTTTGCAAAGAGAGGCCTGGATTCAGTGAAGACTTGGAGCCGGAAGGGGAAACACCAGCGGTAACGATAACCGTGTTGACAAAGAATCTTCATGGTGTCCTTCAGCTCCCGACGTTTCTGGATGGTAAGAGGAGACAGATTTGCGAATAACTGAATATTATTGCCAAGGTATTGAATGGAATCATGATTCCTCATAGCCTGTATGATTTTTTCCTTGATATGGTAATAATGCATGCGAAGAATGACATCTTTAGGCTGTTGGCCTGAAGCGGATCTAGGTCGCAATGACCTGTGTGCTCTATCCAGGAGGAGGTCTGCATCTGTAGCATCCAATAGGATGGTTTTAAAGAAGCCAAGCAGAAAGCCAGAGAGGGCTGATGCGTCCACTGTCTCAGGAATGTTTTTGAGCCGGATGTTATTCCTGTGGGCTCTATTTTCTATGTCCTCACATTTCTACGTCAGGAATGCCACATCATTGCGCAATGAGGAGAGTTCCTGTGCATTGTCTGCAAAGGATTTACAAATTTCATCCGTTTTGGTCTCCAAGGCGTTAGTGTGGTCACCCAGTTCGTTAATATCTTTGCAAAAGTCCGAGATTACTTGACGCAGCTCAGTGTGGAACGTTGTCTTAATATCCTGGACCAGGGAATTGATTAAGAGTCTCTTGGCCGAGGGGATTTCATCTTCTCCTGGTGTATCAGAACTTGGCGAGTGATCTAGCCGTCTTTGAGCCATGGGTGTCGATTGTGGCTTGGTTTGTTTTTTGTTTCTGTCAAAGAAGTTAGAGGAGTCCACTGTGGAGGTCCGTTTTGTTCTGGACGTCATCACAGGCCAGTGTAACGGATTAGCTGGATTCTGTACTATTCTTGATTAGCGCTGGTTTACCTGAGGTGCAGAGTCTAACGAATTCCCCGGTGTTCACCAAGAACCGCTGCAAGGCGGGATGGGCTTAGCTACCGGGAGACGCAGGTCGCAGTCCTCAGGCTTGCCTTTAAGAAGTAGTGTAGTGGCTGGAGTAGTAGGGGAATGCAGCGTGAAGGGAATGCGGTTCGGTACACGGTTGGCAGCAGCAATACAAATGGAGGCAAAGAGACGTCAGACAATCCGAGTCAGGGGCACTGGCAATCAGAGTGGTCAGCAAGTCGGGTCGGTACACAGGTATGGCAGAGATATCGGAATAGAGAGAGGAAGTCAACAATCCGGATCAGGGGCACAGGCAATCGGAGTGGTCAGCAAGCCGGGTCGGTACACAGGTATAGGAGATCCAGAAAGGTCAGCAAGCAGGGACTGGTACACAGGAGGTCAATTCAAAAGGCGCAGGCACAAGGAGGAACATGGGAACAGGAGCCAGGAACAGGTAAGTTGCTCTGACACCCACCAAGTGTCATAGCGAGATTTATATAGAGAGAACTATTTGAATTCCCTGCCCAGGTTTAGGGGTCATGAGACCGCCGAACCTGGAAGTGCGGTCCCCGGGTCCAACAGAGCGGCGGATGAACGAGGAAGGTAAGTTTTCGTTACAGCCAGCTATTTTCTAATTGAAGGTTAATGTTCTAGAGATAAGTTGATGCCCCTACACAAAGTAGCTAGTGCATGTGAACTGAGAGAAGTATCAGGCGTGAATGACTTGTGGTAGAGCAGTCGCCCCATGACGGCATCACCAAGCTATAAGTTGAGACCTGCAATGTACACACGTTGTATTGTAGCAGCGATATTTGGAGATTACAAATTTTATTTTATTGTGGCCTTCAAGCTTGCGGCGAGCTTAGATACTGGCTGAATGCCTATTTTTCGTTATCAGGCCACAATCACAATATGCTGAGAGAGTGGGAAGAGGGTCCCAGGGGGTCAGAAGTAACAAGTGAATTATATGAGATAAGCACAGACCATCTGCCTGAAGAGTTAGACAGTAATTTCAATTGCAGTTTTCAGGTTGGCCAGTAGAGGGTAGCGAACCTTCACACGAGTAGGAAGGCCAGCAGAGAGCTGTTTTTAACTGACGTTAACCTCTTAGTGTCTGGAGCCCTTTTGCTTCTACAGGCTGCGGTGAACTGAGACCACAGCGTTGCTAAACCCCTGCTCCACACCTGTGTGCTGGCATTGAACAGGCATACACATGCACCAAACCACAGTAAACGGTGAACACCGGCGGAGGTATCCCAGACCACTCGAGGAAAACCTGAGCTCTGCAAGGAAGACTGATCGGGGGCAGAGGTGTTAGCAGGGGGGATGTTTATACTGATGCCGCTTTCCAGATAGTGTGACAGGTAAGGGGCTGCAGTACTGTCCGGCACCTCGTTACTTTCAGCGGGAGAATCCCGCAATGAGGCGTAGGTAGGCCTTAAGATGGAAGGCACCGCGTCCTCTGGTTCCTGATGACGGAAAAGAGTTTTTGTGAACCCCGGGGGGTCCCGGAGTTGTATCGAGGCTGCTAATGCGAGTCAGGAGGGTAACTCGGTTTTTCCTGGGTATCCCAAGGTTTACGGCAATAGCAGGTCTAAATCACGTCCGCCGAAGATGGCTGTCATGCCACGCCCCTCCTGGTGAATTTTCAATGCAAAGCCCATATCTCTGGTTGATTTACAGTGCAGACCCAAGATCTCTGGTGGCTGTACAGTGCACACCCCAGATCTCTGGTGGCTATATAATGTAGACCACCACATCTCTGGTTGCTTTTCAAAGCAAATCTCCAAACTTCTGGTGGCTTCTCAATGCAGACCCCCACAGATGTGTTGATTTTACTGTGTAGATGATTGATCTCTGGTGGCTTTACAAATGCAGACCCTCACTTCCACAAATCTTTATTTTTACATTGATCACTTTCTTCAACCTTATGTTATCTTACCTAAGTGATTCTACACATTTATTAAATTTGATTGCAGATATAGAATGGAAAGATATCTATTAACCCTGAATGTACAAGCACTTTACACCAATATTCCCCACTCTAGGGGTATGAGGGCTATTGAAGATCACCTAAATTATCAGGGTGGAATCTCAGAGAGATATGGAAAATGTATCACTGATTCTATTTCCTTTATACTCACACATAAATATTTTTTATTTGACAATACTTTCTAACTTTGGGTGATGGGGACGGCCATGAGGGTCCAGGTTCACCCCCAGTTATGCCAACCTGTACATGACTCTTGAATCATGTGGGTTGAGCGCAGTCTTCTATATCTGGTACATTGATGATCTTTTTATTTTTTGGGATGGTGATAAAATATTGGCACAGGGTTTTGTCTCAGACCTTAACACAAATGAATTTAATCTGCACCTCACCCACACTTTTCACAGATCATTCATAAACTTTCTGGACCTGGCCCTGTCGGTTTAGGGCTCATCCAGTGCCTCTTCTACTTATATGAAGATAGTAGAAATTAACAAGTATTTGCATTATCACAGTGCTCATCTGAAATCATGGAAAACATATATATCGAAAGGGCAACAAATTCTTCTTAAGATCAATTTTAGAGTCAAGCAGGCTCTATTATGCAGAGATTTATTAAGCCAGGCTATCCAGTAGATCTTTTGAAAAAAGCTGTAAGGGAAGTTGATCTAATGGATAGGTCGGAATTCCTAACCACCAAGAATAAACAACAAAAGAGATTCTCATTTTCTGATAAGTCGGATACAATGTTTATTTCCAGATTTTATGTGCGTTCACGTAATTTTTAAAATATCGGAGTAAATTATTTAATCCAACAAGATACTGTTGGACTGAGTAGCCACAAAATCTTTTTGTTGTCGTTAAAAAAAAATAGGGATGTAAAAAATTTGTTAGCACCAAGTTTCTTTGGTACTAAAAAGAATGATGTTCTAAAAACACAAAAAGAGGGTAAATATGTAAATTGGCTTCCAGTAAGACCACAAGATTGGTCTACATGTGGCAATCACCCATGTTTGTCATGCAAATATATTAAAAATAGAATAAAAGAGGCGATATTCCCTTCAAATAAAAAAAGTTTTTTAATTAAAAGCTTTAAAAGTTGTGATACTAGTTATGTAATATATATGCTGTCATGTGGATGCAATATGTTGGCAGGACAACAGGACCATTAAAAAGAAGATTCACAGAACACAGGAGAAATATGCTCAATAAACTACAAACTCACAGTGTCCTAAACATTTTCAGGCTTTTCATAATAGTTACCCCAGCTCCTTGATTGTCATTGGTTAAACAAAGTCCAAGATGGGACGACAGATTTAAAAGACTATGTATTCAGGAAGCCTTTTGGATTTACCATATGGGCACTCTTTAGAATGATGGATTGAATAAAAAAAATAGATCTAAACAGTATAATATGACAACTGGGATAGACATGAGTGTGGATGAGGTTCACAATCTAATTTATACCTGATTATATAAGTTATATTCTTTCTCCACTCCCCTTTCCTCTCCCTTTACATCCTCAATGTATACTTGTGTATGGTGTGTGTGTGTGTATATGTGGATGTATATTTCACCATTTATATTCATGTATATTGTATATTATAATGGATTTAATCCTGCTATAATTTTTGGACTATTAAATAATTCTAATGATCACAACTGTATCTACGTTAAAGTTTTGTTAACCAACAAAACTTTAGGAAATCATTTTTTAGTCGATTGCAAGATCTATATCAAGTGCAGTTGATAGCTTGATTAACAATACAGACCCTGACTTTCTAATGGCTATAAAATGCAGCCCCCAAATCTCTGGTGTCTTTTCCATGCAAACCTCAGATCTCTGGAGGCTTTACAATGCAGACCCCCAAAGTTCTAGTGGTTTCTGGTGGCTATACAGTGCAGACCACAGATTTCTGGTGGCTATACAGTGCAGACACCAGATATTTCTATGCAGACCCCAGATATTTCTGGTGGCTATACAGTGCAGCCTCCAGATTTCTGGTGACTATTTAATGAAGACTGGTGGCTTTGAAACGCAGACATATCAGTCCAATGGTCCCGCACAGCCTCTCTGCAGCATGTTGGAGAGGACATAGCGCCAGCAGATTCCGTAGCTATCATAACCAGCAGACAGCGATCTGATTGGTGGATTGCAAGGAGCATTATGACTGGGTGCACTGAATATCCACCATAACATGATTGAAGCACCATAGGCTACATGCCATCTGGCAGTGTTCACAGCTGCTGTTGATTGGACTGCTATCGGGAGAATGGAGGAAGTGCAGGGATGGACAAGCACATCTCAGGATAACCGCCCTCCACACTAGTTAATGCCTTCACATCATACTTGCCAACTCTCCCTGAATGTCAGGGAGACTCCCTGAAATAGGGGTGATCTCCCTCACTCCCTGAAGAGTCTGGCATTCTCCCTGATGCTGAGCCAGTACAAGACGTGGTTGGCTTCGCCATCTGTGGCATGATGACACAGTTCAGAAATTGTGTCCTATGTCCATGTATTGAAGCCTATGGAGGTGGCCATTTTCATGGAGACCCAAGATTTAATCAAAGACTGACAGGTAAGACAACATGACTTCAGTAATGGAGACAGAAATGTAAAAGACACTTCAGTCTCTAGAGATTCATTAGCTGCTTTTCTTTAACGCGTAGTTGTCTACTCTCCCGGAATATCTGGGAGACTCACATATTTCTGGGAGACCTCCCGGGAGAGCAGGGCAATCTCCTGGTTCTCACCTCCGCAATAGATAAGTGGCGGGGGGATGGGGCTTAATGATGCAAATATTGTCAACTCAGCCCGCGCCCCTGCTGTATTTGGCCAATATTGTGACAATCGTTTAGGGGGTGAGGCCAAAATGATGTGCTTCGTCAAGCCCCGCCCCTGCACAACCACCTTCTCCGGGATCTCCCTGAAGCCAACGAGGAAAAGTTGGCAAGTATGCTTCACATACTACTGATAAAATGCTTCTTTTGCAGCTGCCCACCACAATCTGCTACCCTAGGCACCTGCCCACTAGGGCCTAACTGGATATCTGACATACACATCCCTGAGCAGTAGTAAGGTAAGGTTTCAAAACAAGCTGTTAGGGACAGATACAATGAGCCAGAGGTCCCATAGGAATCTTGTGCAATGGTTTCCTGAGCAGTAATACCAAAATTACAGTACAAGAAACATTGCTCATTTTTGCTGGCATCTCTAAGAGATGCGAACAAAATGAAGTAATGTTTCCTACCTGAACCATCCGGCGAAGAAGCATCATGGAAGGTTCCAACTTCGCTGCTAATTGAGGGGGGGTGTGGGAGTGTTGACAGTGGAATAACCAACAAGTGGCAATTAAGTGATTGGCTTGTGCTTGGTCCTTCCGCCAACACACCCCCTCCTTTACCATCCAAGATGGTTAACTAAACTGATTTGCTGGTTCTGTATGATGGAGTGAGCAAAGCCCTATGGAAAAATGGCTGCATGGAGTAGTCTCTTGGGTTGGCAGGAAGGACATCTTAGCAAATGCGTTGTGTAGCTTTATCAAAATCTTATTCCCTGCTACCCCCAAGGTTAACAGGATAAGTAGGAATAGGTTCATTTCATTGTTTTGCCTTATTTCCAACCTAAAAAAAAAAGAATGTGGTAGATGTTATGGGTTGAACATACTTCAGGTCACATGGGTATCTGTATAATATACCAACTGTCCATAGAAAATAACTCGCATGTACATTGAACAATAATAAAAATAGGTTGTCAGAAAAATGACAACCTCTTAGCGACATTAAACCGTACTCAGAATGCATCAATAGTTTTTATACATAGTAAAGTTGTAGGGTTTACAACAATATTTCATTAAAAGACACAACCTTCAACCTGACCTAGTTCATGTTGGAAATTTGCCTGATCCTGTACTCAACATTGACTGATTAATTGATAAAAAAAAAAATCTATTCACATTAAGTAGTTACCCAAAGTCAACTCAGTGAGAAAGACAGTGACATAGGTAAATATAGGGTAATTATAGAGGACAACAATGATCTCTTAAAAAGAAAGGGTCAGACTAAACCAGGGGCAGGCAACCTGCGGCTCTCCAGGTGTTTGTGAAACTACAAATACCAGCATGCCTTGCCACCTATCTGCTGGTTATCTACTGGCAAAGCATGCTGGGACTTGTAGTTTCACGAACACCTGGAGAGCCGCAGGTTGCCTACCCCTGGACTAAACAGTCTGTGGGGAAAAAAAAACATGTAGTAATAATATTATTATAGCTACTGTTATATTTAATAAAAGTATGCAAAAAGGAAGCCAATGGTTGAACTTGGTTATAGTGCATCTAGTTTTAGGACTGACACTATAGAATATCAAAGTACAGTAGATCTATATTTGTTATGTGTAACTCTCTAGAGAGATTAGTGAACTAGGTTCTGGGTAATTATAAAGTTTAGAGTCATACATTATTCCAACACCATGGACAGTAGTCCGTACATGTATAGTCCGTACAGCCTATAGTCCGTACAGTCTACGGTCCGTACAGCCTATAGTCCGTACAGTCATTAGTCCGTACAGTCTACAGTCCGTACAGTACACCCATCATGCTGGATTCTGCATCTCTGTTACCTCCTACGTAATGCATGACATCCCCTCCGCTCTCCATGCACCAGAGCAGCCTCCTCCCGTGCAGCGCTCCAGCCACTAGGAGCTCCCATCCGGCTCACATCACTTCCCCCGGACGCGGCGCTTATACCTGAGCTGGATATCAGCCGGTCTCCTGCGAAACATGCTGCTCTGTGATCCCCAGCGCTCGCTGCTGTGTCCAGCTGCTGTTCTTCTCCTAACTCTCGGGGCATTAGTGGTATCTGCTGATAAGGAACTAGCCCGGGGTAAGTCTGACTCTGGAAGGATTGCATGCTGTACTCTGGAAGGATTGCATGCTGTACTCTGGAAGGATTGCATGCTGTACTCTGGAGTGTCTGTTATATAAGTCGTCATTCTGAGGTGTGTAAGGTCAGAAAGCTGAACTGTGTGCAGGGCACAGCCATTCATTGTATTGTATTGTATTGTATTGTATTGTATTGTATTGTATTTTTAGGGACCTACTAAAAGGAATGACAGCTTCAGTCTGCTAAAAAGGAGTGTCAATAGACTTCTATGATAGCAAATTTAAATTTTATGTATATTTTAAAAAATCTTATACCTCTTAAATATATCTTACACACACTTATTGCTAAGGTACTTGGTCATGTTTTACATATGGAATGACAGATGGTTACTGTGGAATGACAGCGGTTTTATACGACATGTCAATGCAGAAATATCAGTAAAAACTTGCATTTCTCCCAAAAAAACACCCCTATTTCTCCCACATCCCCTAATCACACACACTAATCCCTTTACATATGCGCTCCCTCACACAAGTCTCATACTGTGGAAGGATGGACGATTACCGTGGAATGACAGCTGTTTTATACGCCATGTCAATGCAGAAATATCAGTAAAAACTTAAATTTGTCCCCCAAAAAAACCACCCCAATTTCTCCCACATCCCCTAATCCCAAACGCTAAATCCTTTGCATATACGCTCCCCAACACCTGTACCCCACTACATTACTGCAATTTGCACAGGTACCTCAGTCATGTAGTCCCTAATAAAAAACATTTATTGGGTCATATAATACCACTGACTGTCTGACCCAAGAAATGTTTTTTATTAGGGACTTTTCATGACTGATGTACCTGTGCAAATTGCAGTAATGTAGTGGGGTACAGGTGTGGGAGAAATAAGGGGTGTTTACCATGACAGAAAAGTAATTGTTTTGACATTTTTGCATTGACATGGCGTATAAAACAGCTGTCATTCCACGGTAATCGTCCATCCTTCCACAGTATGAGACTTGTGTGAGGGAGCGCATATGTAAAGGGATTAGTGTGTGTGATTAGGGGATGTGGGAGAAATAGGGGTGTTTTTTTGGGAGAAATGCAAGTTTTTACTGATATTTCTGCATTGACATGTCGTATAAAACAGCTGTCATTCCACAGTAATCATATGTCATTCCACATGTAAAACATGACCAAGTACCTTAGCAATAAGTGTGTGTAAGATATATTTAAGAAGTATAAGATTTTTTAAAATATACATAAAATTTAAATTTGCTATCATAGAAGTCTATTCCGTATTTTTTTGTGTAGTCAGCTCTATCATTACTGGACTGGGGGGATTGTGCAGCAGACTTTGGGGCTAGCAGGGCTGAGTGGGTTGCCTGGGGGGCCCAGAGGGTCTGAGCGGTTTGGTTGGGGGGCTGAGTGGGTTGCTTGGAGAGGTTGAGCAAGTTGTCAGAGTGGGGGGGGGGGTGTTTGGAATATTCACTTTATTTAAGGATTTTTTTTGTTTTGTTTAGTAACATAATACAAACATCACAATGTGTGGTTTGGGGGAGGTGGGGTTGGGTAAGGAGAAATATTGGATGATTTTGGAAGATATAAGTAGTGGTTTTTTAATGCATCAAATACAAAACCATCTAAATTAAAAATATGTATTGTATGTGTTCAGTAAAAATGCCACTAACTAATTTAGTTGGGTTTGTTAAAATGCTTTTTAATTTGAATGCCTCTAATCCAGTTTGAGTTCTCAGAGCTCTGTTTAATGTAATTTGCTGTGCAGGTTTTGGAGACCACATTCATTGGAGAACTCTGGAAGATGGGAAGCAGGAGGCAGCTAGCAGGTAATGTGCAATAGAAGTTTGCAACAATATATAACTTGCAAACTTCAATTGTTATAGAGAATTAAGAACTGACATCTTGTAACAGCAGATAGCTAATAGGTGCAAACCTTCTAGTCAGGCAGCCAAAATGCTTTTAGGCTGACTCTGCATTTGTTATACCTGTGGGCCCTTGTGTGTGACATGAACACAGCAAAGACTGCACCGACCTGACCTGTTCAGGCTGAAGCTCAGGTTTTTTGGAAGCTTACAGAGGGCAAACCCATCCCTAAGGAAAAACAAATAAGTAATCTGACACTTAGGTAGCATTTAATATATTGTGTTTACTTTAGGAACAATGAGCTTCTTATAACAATTGAGACACCTGTTGCAGTTTTAACAAGTTAATAGTTGAGAACTGATTCAACTATGAAAGTTTTCTGAAACCAATCACAATTGTACACGTGGCAGCTCGTTTTCTCTCTATTCTCAATCTCCTTCTATAAGTTGTCCGAGTCCTTTACTGCTGTCTCGCTTTTCCTGGTAGAGATTGGCATTATTGCTATTCTGAAGAGTTAAAGCACAGGCATAAAATATATAAAGAGGGAGAGTGGACACTTGTGCTGGATGGAAATAACTCCCTAGAACAAATTCACTTTACAAGTCATAGATTCTTGCAAACTTCCATTTAGTTCTTTGGGATTCTCGCCATCAACCAACTGCAGATGGGTAAATAAGCCCCCAGCCAGTGGTTGCTCTGAGGAATTTTTTTCTCATGTTGGGGAGGTCACCTTGGCTAAAAAAAAACAATAAAAAAACAAACTTATTAATGGACTAGAATTGTAAGGGTCTAATTGCTGCTATAAGCTACCTAAGTTTTTGTAATAAAGCAGAAATTCCATGAAAAAAATCAGGTGCGTTTGTTAACCTAAATTAATGTGGCAGGCGATAAGAATGTTGGCAAACACAGTTACACGGCATGTCATGTAGTGAGCAGAGAGGCTTGGAATGCCCCTCTGAGCTCTGTCTGCACTGTGACATCCTCCTTTTGTCCTCTCTGCCATCACATGACGTGCTGGGAGCCTGTGTCTGTGCAGCAGACTGTGTCTGGAAGCCAATTGTGTTTGCTGACCAGAGAGCTTTTGAAAAGGAGATACTGATTTTTGGAGAATATCTAAGAAAAATGAGATACATGCTTCAAAGGTACTACTTGCTATTTAAAGAAAATACAATTTATGTGGGAGTGCTGCTTTAACATATAGTTAGTGCTTGCTTATTGGCATGTTGAATTTGCATTGTCTAATGGCTCTGTCTGTGCAGTGCTAAACCTGGTTAAAAAAAACCAATGCTGTCTGCTAATGTTTTCTTTCTATTTTCAGTGGGTTAGCATTAATGCTTGTGATTCATAAGACCTGGTGTGGAGCTTGCAAAGGTAACAGTCTTCATCCTGACTTCCTCTGAGTTATTGATATTTGTTTGTTTACTATAAATAAAAGGGAGTAGCCTATATTTGTGTTTTGGTATATCCCAGTGGTCCAGGAACAGGTGTAATTTACCCCAAATGGGGTAAAAATGAAATTCTTGGGGGTAAGGCTGCCGATTCACATGCTGTCAGTTGGATTGTAGACCCCTTTAAAAGTGAAATTGCTGTTGTACCAGAAGAGCCTCAAGGGTTGGCAGAGGCACTTCTTGATCTTCGATGCAATAATGAAGCACGTATTGCATTTGAAAACAAAGCAGATCTGTCATATTTTTGGATGTCAACAGCTGCAAAAGCATTCAAAATTGCACATGAGGAGGCAGTCAAAAAGTTGCTGCATTTTGCAACAACCTACCTTTGTGAACAACGATTTTCCAGTCTAACGAACATTAAAAACAAAGCAGAGAAATCGATTGGATGCTGAAGACTGTATCCAAATTGCTCTGACATCAAAATACCCCAATATTGATGCTCTCGTATCAAAAATGAAGCAACATCATTTCTCCAAAACCTGAAGTTTTGAAGTTGAAGCTTTCAAATAAATTTTGAATAGATTCAATAAAGTTTTGAATTCCAATAATTAATAATATATACGATTTCCTTCCTTTCAAATCAAGGGGGTAACGTCGGCGTATCTAAATATATTTGGGGGATTAAAGGTAAAAAAGTTCCCTGACCCCTGGTATATCCCCTTGGTACAATTCATATCCATTAGTATAGCAATTGTAATGAATTTTAAGGCTTGTACTCTGCATGATTGTACTGAGCTATGTATTACGGCACATCTTGTCTGTGACGTTCGCTGAACAATACACAGCAGTAAAAACACATGCAGCATCAGAGGATACACTAGATCCTAACAGCTCTTGATAGACGCTGATTGATCATGTTTTGGACGTAATTCCATCTGCTACATTGGCCTTACAGAACTATAATCTATGCATCAATGTTTTATGTTTCTCATGCAGCCCTGAAGCCGAAGTTTGCAGAGTCCAAGGAGATTTCTGAACTATCTCATAACTTTATCATGGTGAATGTGGAGGTGAGGAAGAGACTGGTATCACAGACATGATGCTTCCTTAATATTTGTGTTGTCTACATTCCAACAGGTAGTGCAATTTCAGCAACAGAACCAGTATCCAGAATTAAGTTAAACTAAATTTAACAAATTGAATGTATTCTTTCTTTCCCTTGTGACATAATACAACCATTTACATATAGTCAATAAATGTCAGTTAGTGATAAGTGTTACATATTCTACTGGTAACATTATGTGAACATTATTATTATTTCCATTTATTTATAAGGAGCCACAAACATCTAAGGGGGCATATTCAATGAAGCGTGAAGTGCCTCCGGAACCCCCACAGGGTTGCAAAGGAAAACAAAATTGAATATGCCCCCTAGAGCGTTGTACCTTATTCATTAGCTTTAATGCTTTAACTCTACATGGGTAATATGTCCTATTCTATTTAGTGGTGTTTGCATCTAAATATGCAGCAATGCAATAATGAGTGTAGGTATCATCGCTGATATCATCTAGTAAGTTTTGTTCTGTGCAGAAACATCTTTTGAGTCCGCGTAGATGTTTCTTGAATCCTATTCGTTAACTTCACTCTGTACGGAGCACTTAACCCAAGACAGATGACATCTTTTAGTACATGGGATTGATTACACCACCGATTAATTTTTTTGTTTGCTTGTTTTATGTAGGATGAGGAGGAGCCAAAGGATGAAGCCTTCAGCCCTGACGGTGGCTATATCCCTAGAATTCTATACCTGGGTGAGCTAAATGTGAACAGACTGATTACTGCTTGGGCAGATGTGATGAATGGATCAGTAGATCATAATTGGGCTATATTTCTAAAACTGCTCTACAAGTGCAACCAATCATATTCTGTCATTCAAGTGTAATCTAGAAAATAAAAGCCACCTCTGTTTGGTGTGGGCAACATCACGTTTTCTAGAGCTACCTGTGAAACCTTTTTCAAGAATGTCGTGCTAAGCTTGCGTTCACGAGTGGTTCCATTAGGGAAATGTGAATGTCATACTTTACCAATGACTACAAAAGTACATAAGACTTCAGGCAGTGGTGGATCCAGAGCCTGCCTCTCGACCGCCAGACACACGTGCATAGTGTGTGCGGCCCCTGCTAGGAGTGATAGAAGGGGCGGGGCCACCGATTACAGTGACTGAGTGGGTGGGGCTCTACTAAATAGGAAAAAGTCTACACCCGCCCCCAACCTAAGGTGTCTCTATGTGATAGGGGAGCAACATTTCCACCCAAGAACGATTAAGCTAGGTTTTTTTTTTGTTTTTGTTTTTTGAAAAGCATAGTATTCACACACTGCATTGTGACCCCACCCTTAGGGGCATATTCAATTCCGATCCCGATTCACGGGATCGCGCCGGAACGGCCACGAATGTAATCCGCGGTACCGCAATAACGTGGATTTTCGTTCGCAGCCCACAGGGCTGCGTACGAAAATCCGCGTTATTGCGATACCGTATTACCGGCAGTACTGCGCATTTTCCGCGGTAACGCGCTTTACCGCGGATCGGATCGGAATTGAATATGCCCCTTAGAGTTGTTGAGAGGTTTGGGGTTATTTACTAATACAGGTGCAGAATTGCACAGTACAACCAATGACCCTTGCTTTAATTAGACTTTATTGTAATAGACCAATGAAAGCTATTTGTTTGTTACTTGCTGTGGGTTACTACACCATATTAGTAAATAACCCCTTTTTGTGTAGATGAAGTGGTGTTATAAAAAATTAAATAAAGTTCTAATAATATGAATGTTTTGTGTTTTGTTTTGTTTAAATTATTATTATTATTATTATTATTATTATTATTATTAATGATAATATTATTTATTTATTTCCTACCTATGCACTTCCTCCTTCTTTGTATATGGCTCTGGCGCATTCTCTCATCCGCTTCCAGTAGTTTTTGGGTTTCTAACAAAGCTCTGTTCTCTTTCCTCGGCTATTCTCACTGTAAATCTTTTCTCTAGGTGAACTAATTGTTCTGCCTCCAATACCACCCTACACTACCAATACTCATATCTACCTCTCCTTTACTTCTATACTATCTGGTTTGACCAACTGTCTTACTGCTAATTTCTCCCTGGTTCCCCAAAGCTACCTAAAGTTCATTATGTCCAAAGCAGAGTTTGTCATTTTACCTCCACTCAAACAGTTCTCATCTCCATCACCACCAATAACACCACAATTTCCTCAGTCTTTTGTCTTGGTGTCAATCTTTATTACACCTTTTGCTTTACTTCTCGGAGTCTTGTTACTTTCACGTTCGACATATTCCTAGAATTTGCCATCTTACCCAAAATGAAAAACAACTCTTATCCATTTTTTTATAGTCCAATGTATCACATATTGTCTCTCTCGCCCTCATAAATCTGCCTCTCTGATAAACATCTCTCACTCCCGCCTACCTGTAAAAATTCCCAAGACAGCCCTCAAATCTTTACATACTCTGAAAACCCACCTCTATATTAGAGCTATACTAGTCACACTGGTACCTACACAAATACCCTAATCTCCACTCTGAGCCAGACTCTCTCTTCTTGCCGCTATTCTCTAGATTGTGAGCTCTCTCTCTCTCACCTGCAGAGCCCTCCCTACCAATTGTTTTCAAATTTGTCAGACTGCCCAAATCTAATCCTAGTTTGCACAACTATAAATTTCTTCCAAACTTTTTGTGTTGCAGATCCCAGTGGGAATGTCCACCCAGAGATTATAAACTCCAAGGGGAACCCTAGTTACAAGTATTTCTACAGCTCCGCAGAGCAAGGTATGCAAGAGAGCCTCTAAAATGTACCATCAAAACTGTGTTTCACTAACGTCTACATTTTTGGTCATGCTAGAGTCCCTTTAAAGTCATCGAAATCACAGCTAGTCTCCTATCTTTTTGTAAATTGATTTGGGATTATTGCATAATAATTCTATCAGTTAGCATGTACCAGCCATGATGTGCTTTATTTATGGGGTAAAGTACCATCTAGACCACCACTGTCCAACGTGCAGCGAATGGAGGATTGCAAACGGGGGCGAGAAAACAAATTTGTGTCGGAACGCAGCACCTCAGCTTTCTGATACCAGTCTGCAGCTTCGAAGATATCAGCATTGTCGCAAGGTTCTGCACATCCCCTTGAGCGTAGGAGAAGGGCGTTTTGTAGTTGACGTCTTTGCACAGCACACCTCAGAGAAGAGACTGAAAAAAATTTCAGCCATCTTTCTCCAAGATGGCTGAAATCCCGCACTACGAGAACAGCCCAAGAATGCTGGATGCACCAGTTATGTAACTGTAAAAGCGGAACAGAGGAGACAAGGGCGAGAGATCGGACGAGTATGGGATGGAGAAGCGCATAGGCAGATATAAGCAAGTGAGAAACCGTTTGGATGTCAGTATGTCAATTTATGTACTAAATTCAGAATTCCCTTGAGATTTCAGTTTACAAAATCTTTGTAATGTGGCAGATGTTACAATTTTTCCCAACAAGTCTGGCTAGCATGGAACTTTGGTTGAACAGCGCTACCCTTGACAAATATTAAGGAGCAGAGTTCCAAGATGACAACTCTTAGACTTATCTACAAGTGTTCCAAAGGAATAGAGACATTCTGACAAACTCAATGTTTATACGAATATTCACAGCTATGTTTATTAAAGTCTCCTTTGTAATGTTAAACATTTGTTTATTGTTCCCTACAGTGGTTGAAGGAATGAAAGAAGCTCAGGAGAAACTCACTGGACAATTCATCAAGACACGCGTTGAAGATGAGTTATAACCTCCAACTTCCTCCTCTGATACTGTCCCCTCCCCCTCTGCCCCTGAGCTGTGCGCGTTTCACAGGAAGCAACTTCATCCTTCACTCCCTTTTTGGCCTGGATTGCAAAAGCACCTGGCGCTCCCTTCTCTGCAACGCGCTGGAAAGGAAGATGCCCATTTGCCAGTTGGCAACCATGGCAAATTCCCTGCATAACCTGACTCTGCCCTCTACATTTGCAGTACACTGTCAGGGACTGTGGTGTTGGCTACAGCTTTATAAAAATAGGAAATTATTTTTGAGAGAGGAAAACTTTGTAGCCTGAACACTCCCACTCACCACCCCCCCCCCCCCCCCCACACGATTTAAAAACGTAACGAATTGTGCAAACACCTTTTTATAATGTTTATTGCTGTTCCACCTCTTAACCATTTCCGTGCCCGGTCAAGACCTGTCTCAACATTCTCTTCCTCATCCTCACAAAGCTGCTGAGCAAGTCAGTCTGCATGGTTGGTGAAAGGGGGGAGGGGGTGTCTGTACCAGTTATTTGGGTGTATGGTTTTACACAGGGCCGGATTAACCCCAGGGCTAACTGGGCTATAGCCCAGGGGCCTCGGGCATCCAGGGGGCCCTTCAAAGTCCTCAGCAGCATTATTGAGCGCCCCCATCCCGATCAATGCTGCTGAGCACTGTCAGTGCAGTCCTCCGTCCCCGGCGCCGCTCAGTAATCTGCTTACTGAGGGGATCTCACGAGAGTTCACAAACTCTTGCGAGATCTCCTCAGTAAGCAGATTACAGCGCGCCGCGGAAGGAGGACTGCACTGACAGGTGAGTGCTTGGGGGGCTCACGGGGGAATGGAGGGCCCCTTAGTCCAGGGGCCTCCATTCCCTTAATCCGACCCTGGTTTTACATGGTAATTGAATTAAGCTTTCTACTTGTGCTGGGGTACACAAGCTCACCTGGCCTGCTGTAGGTTGACCTATCTCTTGGGCTGTGTGATCGCTTCACGCTGGTGCTCAGATCTCATCATGGGGTCTGCTTCTTCTCCACACAGTATATGGAGCCCCACACCTGGGATCCCTCCAAAATACCATGTTGCCTATTACTGCTGGAGCTCTCGGGATGATACTAATCCACAAGTCCCAGCAATACATTTAAAACTTTGGCCGCTCATTGTTGATTTTATATCAGCGGCCACCACTAGGTGGTAGCAACACTACATCAGATGTCTGAGGGTTCAGGGATGAGAGTAATCTGTATATGGTCAAGGAACAAGGTACTTTTCCTAATTACTGAAACACTATTTTCTCACGGCATCTGAAATGAGGGGGTTCCTTGCGGTGATTGTTTTCTTTTTAGATGGTGGTTATAGAACAAACCTGGAAGGGGAGCATTTTTTTTAATTTTTTTATTGGGGGTCGGGTGACGGGTAAGTGTATTTTTTTGCTATATATATATATATATATATATATATATATATATATATATATAAGATTTTCTTTATTATTTTTCCCTTTTAAAGCCAGCATTTGTCAAGATTGCTGCTGCCTCCCTAGATCCGACATAATTGCTTATGGTCTTTGTATCTTTTCATGGATAAGAGGTGCCAGTGTTGGTAGTGCTTGTTTTGCATCGGAGCACACATCAATAGTAACAGCACTGTCTCTAATAGCGCACCACACTGCATGGGGGGCAGATCTGTTCAGATATTCCGCACCCCATGCAACAGTGGTCACAGAAACCCAACAATCTGCTAACGCGAAAGGTGATTTCATAAATCTTATTGAATTTTTCTATCAGCCAATTGTAATTGCATTTAAGGATCCTTCCTACATATTTGTATGAAGTTCACAGGATTCCATCAATACAGAAGGGCAGTGGGCAGTTATATGTTCAACACAGATCAAATACTGGTATTCTTCACTTTAAATGGCTGATTGGTGGGTTGAACCGGTATTCATAGGATTTGAAGTCTACTTGCTCACCGGGAAAACCACTATGGCACAAAGTGAATTAATAGGTTACAATTTCGTGAATCTTTAGTCCGAGGCATTAAACGTCTCCAGTCCACGGCCTCTAGGTAATGGGTACACTTCAGTGTCACGTGGACAATGGGAAAACGTATTATGCATTACATGGCACATACTAAATATGACTCAAACCCATCCACTTCAGTTCCTGCCAATTAACAAGTGCTTTGTTTTTATATTTTCCTTTAACTGCCTCAGCAAGCGGTATTGCTTAATTAGTGTAATTATCTGTGGTTCATACAGCTCACCCTCATGAGGTAAGTCTGTTGCGCTCAACTTTAAAAAAAAATTTAAGCTGGGACCCAAAGTGTTGATATGCCATTGTTTTAGGAAACCAAAAGAGGTGACTAGAATATAGTGCACGTTTCACATCATCAAGTGACCCTCAGGGGCGCACAGAGGATTGTCGGGGGGGGGGGGTTTCTCCCCGCCGACCCAAAAAAAACAAAAAACAGAGAGAGCTGCTGCGCCCGCGCATGCGCAGCAGCTCCGTTTCACCAGCGCTGTCCTATACAGCAGCCGCGGCGCTGTCTAAGAAGCGTCTGCGGCGGTGCTGTATACAATACAGCACCACCGCGGACGCTTCTTTGACAGCGCCGCAGCTGCTGTATAGGACAGTGGCCACTTAGTTAGCGCAGGTGGGGTTTCTAGAGACTCAGAAACCCCCCTTGCGTGCGCGTGTGACCAATTAGGGTCCTAGTCAACACAATGCCCATCTCTGATTTAAATGATGCATTCCCTATATTGCGTTAAAACTAGACTTGCAGTACCTTTTTTTTCTCCCTGTAGTTGGTAATGTAAGCCTGCAATAAAGCACTTAGCTTGCAGCTTAACACCTTAAAAAATAAAAAAGCGTAGTTAACATCAAATGAAGAAAAAAATACTTGGGGTTGTTCGTTTAGTTTATTTAAAGTCTGAGTTGTTAAATTGCTTGCATATTTAGGTCACTAAAGACCGTAATTCAGATCTGTGTATTGTCATTGTAGACAGAACTAGTGAATTCTTGTGTTAATATGGACCTGTCATCTATGCACAGTGGAGGCGTCCATTTTGTTTGTTACTAATATTCATGAGGCCTGACTTCTATCTATGCTGTACTGGTAACTTGTAAATTTAATAGGCTACACTCTTATGAATATAATTTCGGCCTAGAAAATGACTGACTCCGCTGTAGGTGACTGGTCCAAAACTGCTGTGATTTATAACTCCACTGCTCCATTATCACAGTGACGTTACTATGACACCGATGTATGCTTTGTGGTATTCTTACAAACTGGCTGTTCAATACCTTTGCTGGGTTTGCAGAGGATGAGGTTAAATGACCGGGCCAATCATTATTTCAGCAATAATACTAACAATGTTTCCCTGAAATACTCAAGAATTTACTAACTTGTATATATGCATGTAATGTATTGCCCTTTTTGTTCCAGCCAGTATAAGAGCAGAGTTGGTGTTTTAACATTTACAATAATGAAGCGACACAAAGATTTTTAGCGTGGAAGTGGCAATGCCGAGTACTGTAACCTTTTTAAGTGTTCTCGACATGAAAAACAACAGGAAAATATATTTTTAACATTTATAATAAATACTCTATTATTCTTGTATTGTCCAATAAATGCCAAGGATTGATCCATATTGTATGCCATGCCAGTGTTTCTAGCAGGTCTTTTATGTTGCGGGTACTACACTTTGAGGTACTTAAAGTGTGCAAATAGAGCCTAAGCATTGTGGTGGCGGCCATTTTGAACTGTTATTATATGTCACATGGTCTGACAGTGGTTTCTAGTGTATTACTTTGTTTCGCCACAAAATGGCTCCTTCCACTGTGGGTAGGTTACAGGAACACTTTGAAAATGTGTATTTTACTGAACATTCTTATACAGTTCAGTTGCTGTTATGTTGGTTATTATACAGATCTTGCTGTAACTCCTAGGAACCAGTCAGAATTTTACTTTAATTACCTGTTATAAACACACCACCACCCTTTCTTTTGTAAGACTACTAGAATTGGTTCCCTGCGATTCTTTTGACTAATAATATTTAAATTCCTTTTGGGATTGACCATGTCTTTAATATGCGTTCACAAGTAAAGGAATATCAGTACGATTGCTAGTATACATATTTGTAAATGCAATTAAGAAAAAAAAAAAAAATTCAATACATTGTAAACTTCTGAATTCTGTTTTATTGGAATTCAAGGAAAAATAAAATCTACGTATAATTATAAATAATTTGACTCCTAAGTAATTATTTGACTCTTCATTGTCTGTCCAACATCCTAGTTAGAATTTGTTCCCAAAATGATAAATGCAAATAAAAACAAAGATGTGTCACTCTGAATCGTATACAAATGTCAAATATCTACCCATATACAGAATTTTTATTCTAATCTGATATTTCATATAAAAGTAATTTACATTGCAACCTGAGATGTCTACGGACATTAAAGGCTGATTGCAGCCAAAAACTAAATATTTTGGAGAGGAATTATTGCTCAGACAGACCTTGTTTACACTTACATCTGAGTTGTCAAGGTCACTCCCACTGCAACTTCCCAAATTGCCTCGTTGATGGAACACGGATAAGTAGGATTTTGTAAAAAAAAAAAAAAATCTTCATCCAAAATAAACGTAGTTTAGGCTAGAATTGACTTTTAACGATAAGGATTTAATTTTTCCAAAATGTAGCAATATTGTTTCAACAAAGTTAAAATTAAAAACCAGTGGCTCAACTGCTTGATACACTCTATTGTAGCAAATAGAGACAACCAAACAAGCAAGAAAATAGCTCATAAATTACTTAATATGTGTTATTTTCACCGTAAATCAGCACAATAAATAAGGTGCCTATAAATTTGATCAATTAGAGACCTGAATTTTAAAATAACGCTTTGAGTCCTCTTTAAGTTTGGCACAGATTATGACAGTATTTACATCATTTATACATTGCTTAATACAAATTAAGCTGGTCCCATGGCCATTAAAGCTTGTTTTACTGTTTATCTGTGAAGTGTGGTCCTTGCATGTTAATTGAGAACACCACCTACTTTTCCATACCCCTTAAAAAAAGAAACAACAACTTGATATAAGTTTTGTAACCCTTGATTATTAAGAATATAAATAAAGTTTTGTTAAAGAAGTGTATCTGTCTGACTTTCAGTTATTGGAACTTTATGGATTACAGGTTTGTGGATAAGAGAATCCTATAACTGATTATATATTTTTAAGTGATTTCACTAAAACTATGGTTGTACAACAAATGATATATAATAAAACAATTTGCTTAAAAATGACAAATATGCAGAGTTTACTGCAGAACAAGTCTACATTTGTGCCATACTTCTCAATATTGAAAATAAAATAAAATCCTGTTCTCCACCAGGGGGCTTCCCCTTCCTCACCCCTCCCCTCCCCCCTTCTGTAGTGGTTAATTTGTCCCCATATACTCTGTAGTAATATATTTCTTCTCCATTTCTTCCCCTTTTGGCCATTTTAAATGTGGGGCATTAATCTACAATTTTCCATCTGTTAAATTACTTTGCAAATATAATTAGTAGGAGAAGCTATGACCAGATCATAGGCAAACCGAAGGGGGATTTCCTAGTGCCTGGAAACCCCCCTCCCAGCCTGGGGTACTGTATGCTTGAGGTGACTGGGACCAGCCACTTTTCAGCTTGTGTTGAAATTGTTTCTGTCTGCACTGTTCACAGCCATCTCTACCCAACAAGTATTGAAAGCAGCAAGAACAGGTAGGAGAGAGCAGGGCAATCTGCCGACTGGTCTGACACACTGAATCAGGACTTTGTCCTGACTGTAGGGACAGTTGGGAGGTATGGCCTGCTTCACACAGCTCCGCTTGAACAGGGAGAGCTCTGTGCCCCTAACAGTAGTGCACGAAGCATTGCCCGTGTATATGATGGGGATAGGAAGAATTAGAGAGCAGCCAAACACTGTCTAAAATTATAGCGACGCCCCAAAGCATGCTCGCCACGCCCACTGGCGGTGTGGCATGAAAACCCTTCTCTACAAATCCTGCTTTTGCCCCTGCAGATGCAAGTGTTTTCATTCATAAGTCTGACTACACAAAAATAGTGAAAGTTGATTACCACTTGCTGTGGGTTTAATCAAGTATTTCACTTTCAACATATCCATCGTTGTGGACATTTTGTTCTTTCTGATTACATTCACCCATAACAGAGTGTACCTAACCATACCTGGATCTGTTAAAAGAAAATCTCTCCTCATGGGGCCGGCACATTATGAATCTATGTGTTCTCAAACCATTACATAATCTGTTGAATGTCGTTGGGTTTGAATTCCAGAGCACAGCTAGCTATGCTGAACTGGTGAGTGTATCTAACCTATAGTACAAGCTTTTTAGGAATGTATTTGAAAAATAAACCCGATAGTTCAATTACATTTATAAAAAAAAAAAAAGCAGCATACTATTCCTTTAAATAAGTCTCTGTGGGGGGCATTCAATTAGCTGCAAAGTGTCTCACGGACGTTCCAGAGACACTTCATGGTGGAGATTTCTGTAAAATGTAAGATTTTTACCGTAATTGCCGGAGATGTGTGCAGGGCGATGTCTGCACACCACATCGCCAGCAATTGCATTCCCCCCTATATGCTGCTTTATGGTACTATTGACGTATTAGAACGCCCAATATCGAATAATACCCTGAACATTGCACTATACACACCAACAGCGCTGATTCAGGTTGGGGAGTCCTACTTTTCCCTGCTAAAAATGAAAATGAGGTATTGGGATATATTTACTAAACTGCGGGTTTGAAAAAGTGAGACGTTGCCTATAGCAACCAATCAGATTCTAGCTGTCATTTATTTAGTCCATTGTACAAAATGACAGCTAGAATCTGATTGGCTGCTATAGGCAACATCTCCAATTTATCAAACCCGCAGTTTAGTAAATATACCCCATAGACTCACAATTTAGGGATGGACCCTCATAATTTGGAGTATGGTTTGGGCAGATTGAGGGCTGGCCTGTGTGGATTGGGGGTGTGAGCAAAAATGTCCTGAATTTCAAATCGGAATGTTGTGGTGGTTTCCTTCAGCTGTCCATTGTTATTTGTAAGGTAAGTACTACTACAGTCACTCCATGACAGGAATTTGTCCTCACGTCGCACTGCTTGGTACTTGAGAATACGTTACAGTGAACCAACTGTGTTGACATCAAGTGCACACAATGAATATAAAAAAAATGAATATATATATCGTGAGAAAATCCATTCATTCATCACCTGCTCTTCTCTTCTGAGATATTTTGCTCCCCCCCCCACCCCCTCCCAAACTTACATTAAAATAAATAAATGCATCAGTTGCTTAGAAACGGGCATTAAATCCAGAAGCTTGTGTACAAAAGGTCACAGGTAAGAGGCTTTTCCTGGAAAGTCTATTTATAATCTTGTTTGTCAGTCGGAGTCGGTGAGCAACAGCGTCGTCTTCTCCGGTCACTGCGCAGAGAACACCTGAATGCTGCTTCCATGTTTGTCGTAGACTTTACTAGATTCCTAAACAAAAAGTTATGGGGTTTGTATTGTTTTGCAAATATAACATTTACATTTCCAAACATAAATGTGCATGAAAGCTAAAAAGGTTTGATTTATTTAATCTGTGGTATAAAGAGAGATACAAAACAGGCAATTAACCAGTGTCTGCCATCATTAAAGTGATTATAATGAAGATTTTTGCAATGGAAGAGGTGGGACTGCCCATGGCAGCGAATAAGATGTTTGCATTTCAACTTCTGCAACACCAGAGAAGTGACAGAAAGTTTTTTTTTTTTTACAAAGTAACGGATTGTGTTTGTGGTTTTTTCATTGTTTTTTGTAAAAATCTTCAGTATGTGTGAAAAATAGGTGTTCTTTTTTCACTGTATTAATTTAGTCACAAGGTAGTGTGTCATGAGAAGTTATTTTAATGTTAAAAAATAGAAAATATATACGTGTGCAGCCTTTCAAATGTTGTATTTATGTAGCTTTATATAGAAAGTACATTTCTGACTTATGAAGGATTTACCAAAATGAATAAAAAAATTATTATTTTTTTGTAATTGATTTTTTTTTTTAAAAGGTAGGTATTCCCCACTGACTCGACTCAGCTCTATAAAATGTCCTGTTAGCAATTTCAGTGTATATACAACATGTGCGGGAAAATGAAGGTAGAATGTTGAGTTTTGCGCAAGTCGCAACACATACACACCTTAAAGATGAAGACACAACAAATCAGTCGTTCCTATCTTTATTCCACTTCTAAACCTATAGGGATCTTCTTTTGGTGCAGTCCTGTAATGATCCAAAAGTAATCCAAGGGTTAAAAAAAAAAAAAAAAACCTGATAGGACGACGCATAACGCGTTTATACTGGGGCCATGAAGGAATGAAAGCAAAGGGGCCTTTTGTCATACTGTGGCCACGTGAAGTTACACATAGTAGTTTTACTTCATAGCCAAATAAGTCCAATGAAATGATTCATATAACTTCCAAGGAAGTATAAAGTGTGCACCAAAGTCTTCTTAGGAGTTATATAGTAATAATTGTGATCAAATGCGCAAAGATCCTTGGTTATCCGTGTTGCTGTGGAGTGATGAACATAGAAGTATGAACTACAAGCTAGCACCCTACGCTTTTTGTCACACAGGACTTCATCAGGGTTTTCCTGCACTCTGACCAATCAGAGTCGGGCCACTCTGTATTGATTGGAAGCTGACACTGTCAGTCACCTCACAGCTCTGTGAGGGGCAGGACAACATTGAACACAAAGTTTTTAAACTTTTTTCCCCAATCGCTTTCAAGCAGGAAATAAGAAGATGACCCCCAAGGATTTACGTGAGCAATAGAGTGGAGAATGTGGGGAAGTTGTTTTTTGTTTTGTTTTTTTAATTAACTATTATTTTTACAGTATATGTGTGTTTATTTTACGGTATTATTTTCTGCAGGTCCCAGTGCATGCCAATGCATGCTGGCACATGTGGTTCTACAAGCAGTTTAGACATGTCAGGGCTTGCTGGGACCTTTATTATTTAAACACTGCAAATCTTTGCACCAGTCCTCAGGCACCTAAAAAAGATATAGCTACTGACAGGCATATCTGTGGATCCCTGCAATCACACAAACTAACGTTATTACTGTACTCGTTCCCCGTTTGCATGCCCCTTCCCTTCCCGTTCCTCTTCTCCGGCTGTAAGGAGGCGCAAGTTTCAGGTGCCCATGGACATATGCCTATGCTATTGAGTGTGGACCTGCATAGGCAAACCGAGGGGGGGAGGTTCCTAGTGCCTGGAAACCCTCCTCCAAGCCTGGGGCACCGTATAATTGAGGTGGCTGAACCCTGCCCCCGCTTCACACGGCTCTGTTTGAAAAGGGAGAGCTGCGTGCACCTAACAGTAGTGTAATGTCACTGGAGAGTGTCAAGAACACTGCTACCCTTCCTGTTTCTGTATGAACAATGGCGCTGAGCAATGTCACTGGAGAATGGAGAGTGACAAGAACACTGCTACCCCTCCTGTTTCTGTGTGAGCAATGGCACTGAGCAATGTCACTGGAGAATGGAGAGTGACAAGAACACTGCTACCCCTCCTGTTTCTGTGTGAGCAATGGCACTGGATCTCCTGGGGAGGGAGGCACTTATAGAATCCAAAACCCGCGAGATCTGACAACGCAACGATTACGTTTTGCCTCGACTCAGAACCGAGGACGCGCAAAAAGTACCGAGCCGACTCGCAATCCTGCTAAGTTGGGGTGGGCTCAGTTTTCAGAAAACCGAGCCCGAGCATCTCTATATGTAAGTAGTTTAGTTGTTAACACTGCCTACATGGAACACATTTATCCACACTGTAACAAAAGTAGCTGTACAATGTATCAGTCACTGTTACACTAAAATAGAAAATGGTGCAATAAAGGTTACGTCCACTGAGGGCTGTCATTAGGCAGAATGTTGATGGCATTTCCCCCTAGTTCCTTAAACAGTGTCATGTGGCACTTAGGTATGTGTATTGGCAAAACCATGTTACAATGCAAGGAGTGAAATATGTATTTTCATGTAGCACACAAATAATTGATAGCTTTATTTTTACACTGACATTAAAAGTTGATCTAGGACATGTCCTACCCCAACTATAAATCTGTCCTTACATTTTAAATTTACCTCCCCTCCAATGTAACATGGTTTTGTCAAGGTCCAAAGTTACTCATTTTTTTTGCTTTACTTTCCTTAATGAATCAGGCCCATTGTCATGTACTTCCAGCCTGGCCACTGCCACCTTCACACAAGCCGGGACGTTGTTCGGTAGCAGGCGGCTACCAAAGGTTCGGGGTCACCACTAGCCCAAAAAGTACAGGTTAAAATCAGGGAGGAAGCCGCCACTCACCGTTATCTGGAATAATTATGCTCCGTTCTGAAACAATTACAATTCCTCTATATAGGCCCCATGTCTCCTAACTTTAGAGAGACATCCACAGCAGGGGGCTGAGGTAGACTAGGGACCATACACAATCTATTACAGATTACACCCATGATGGTTCCTAGTGATTACCTATAATATAGATTAGAGAAAGGTGGACACCAGCATTTTTATTACTATAATATTGATAATGGTTCTATACCTAAAGGCATAAAATATAAACCATTTTTTTGCCAAGATATTTTCACATAAATAAGGATTAAATATAAATATGTATTTTAGGAGACAAAAGGAAAAGTCCTAAATAATGCAGGAAGATGACCAAATGTGAAAACATGTAGTCTTTGGAGGGGTCTTTACATTTTGCAGACGTGTAATTCTGTCTCAAACCGGACATTGTAAAAATGTAGACTAAAGCTTCAGTTCAGATAAACATCAAACAGTAAAATGACGATATGCTCCTATGTATGGGAATAGCGCACACATAGACCTTGCACCTCTGCATAGTACATGATCCCAATGACATATGTCACATTTAAACTGGCATTTACCAACCTTCAAGGGGGGGATTCAACTCGGCACAAGGTGTCTCTTTAACCTCCACGGAGACACCTCGCCCCGAAGTTATGGCTGGAATCTCTGCTCATTATCCGCGAGGAGGTGTTTGTTATCACTGGATGTAACATATTGGTCTCTACAGGTAATTATGCACTGGTCAACACTTGAGAAATTAGGCAGGCCTAGCCAAGCTGTGAATCTCCAGGTATTGTGAAACTACAAGTCTCAGCACGCCCTGCCAGGAATCATCTGGCTATCTACTGGCCAAGCATGCTGGGACTTGTAGGTTCACAGCACATGGTGAGTTACAGGTTGGCCAGGCCCGCTATAGAACGAGCAAGGTAATGTTATCTCGGGGCTGGAATCACTCTTGGTTAAGCCCAGGTGAACTCCGCACAGGTCGGAGTATCCTGACAGGCCATCTGCCCGCTGATGATTGATGTTCTCTAATCCCCTCAATCCCTGGTCTGTGTTACTACCAATGATATTCCCCCACAGGCCTCCAAGTACTTGATCTAAACCAAGTCGGCTATCTGTCTGAGACAAGGATTTTATCTTTCACAGCAACTTACACCATGACAGCAGTCTAGTTGCACCTTTATTGGAATCTCAGTGATTTGAACATAATACTTACAAGCAGAGCTGGATTAAGGCTTTGGGGGGCCCGGGGCACTTAAAACAGGGGGCCCCCTAAGATCTAAAATTAAGACAGTGGTTCCCAAACTTTTGCATTTTGCGGCACACTTAGAGTCTCCATAATTTTTTCAAGGTACCCCTCCAAAATAATTACTGAGCAGTCCCGTTTTATAAGTAGTTGGGTCAAAATAGCGTAATAAGTATTTAGATCAGGACAAAAATACTCATTAAGTTGTATGCAAAAATAATACACATAAATCCAATTTACAGCTAACTCACCCTGTGCCCCTGCATCAACTGCATCCACACACTCTGTGCCCCTCTGCATCCACACACTCTGTGCCCCTCTGCATCCACACTCTGTGACCCTCTGTATCCACACACTCTGTGACCCTCTGCATCCACACACTCTGTGACCCTCTGCATCCACACACTCTGTGCCCCTGCATCAACTGCATCCACCCACTCTGTGCCCCTCTGCATCCACACTCTCTGTGCCCCTCTGCATCCACACACTCTGTGACCCTCTGCATCCACACTCTCTGTGCCCCTCTGCATCCACACTCTGTGACCCTCTGTATCCACACTCTCTGTGACCCTCTGCATCCACACACTCTGTGCCCCTCTGCATCCACACTCTCTGTGCCCCTCTGCATCCACACTCTCTGTGACCCTCTGCATCCACACACTCTGTGACCCTCTGCATCCACACACTCTGTGCCCCTGCATCAACTGCATCCACCCACTCTGTGCCCCTCTGCATCCACACTCTCTGTGACCCTCTGCATCCACACACTCTGTGACCCTCTGCATCCACACACTCTGTGCCCCTGCATCAACTGCATCCACCCACTCTGTGCCCCTCTGCATCCACACACTCTGTGCCCCTCTGCATCCACACTCTGTGACCCTCTGCATCCACACTCTCTGTGCCCCTCTGCATCCACACTCTGTGACCCTCTGTATCCACACTCTCTGTGACCCTCTGCATCCACACACTCTGTGACCCTCTGCATCCACACACTCTGTGACCCTCTGCATCCACACTCTCTGTGCCCCTCTGCATCATCTCACTCTGTGACCCTCTGCATCCACACTCTCTGTGACCCTCTGCATCCACACACTCTGTGACCCTCTGCATCCACACTCTCTGTGACCCTCTGCATCCACACTCTCTGTGACCCTCTGCATCCACACTCTCTGTGCCCCTCTGCATCCACACTCTCTGTGCCCCTCTGCATCATCTCACTCTGTGACCCTCTGCATCCACACTCTCTGTGACCCTCTGCATCCACACACTCTGTGACCCTCTGCATCCACACTCTCTGTGACCCTCTGCATCCACACTCTCTGTGACCCTCTGCATCCACACACTCTGTGCCCCTCTGCATCCACACACTCTGTGACCCTCTGCATCCACACTCTCTGTGCCCCTCTGCATCCACACTCTGTGACCCTCTGTATCCACACTCTCTGTGACCCTCTGCATCCACACACTCTGTGACCCTCTGCATCCACACACTCTGTGCCCCTGCATCAACTGCATCCACCCACTCTGTGCCCCTCTGCATCCACACTCTCTGTGCCCCTCTGCATCCACACACTCTGTGACCCTCTGCATCCACACTCTCTGTGCCCCTCTGCATCCACACTCTGTGACCCTCTGTATCCACACTCTCTGTGACCCTCTGCATCCACACACTCTGTGCCCCTCTGCATCCACACTCTCTGTGCCCCTCTGCATCCACACTCTGTGACCCTCTGTATCCACACTCTCTGTGACCCTCTGCATCCACACACTCTGTGCCCCTCTGCATCCACACTCTCTGTGCCCCTCTGCATCATCTCACTCTGTGACCCTCTGCATCCACACTCTCTGTGACCCTCTGCATCCACACACTCTGTGACCCTCTGCATCCACACTCTCTGTGCCCCTCTGCATCCACACACTCTGTGACCCTCTGCATCCACACACTCTGTGACCCTCTGCATCCACACTCTCTGTGACCCTCTGCATCCACACACTCTGTGACCCTCTGCATCCACACACTCTGTGACCCTCTGCATCCACACTCTCTGTGACCCTCTGCATCCACACTCTCTGTGACCCTCTGCATCCACACACTCTGTGCCCCTCTGCATCCACACACTCTGTGACCCTCTGCATCCACACTCTCTGTGCCCCTCTGCATCCACACTCTGTGACCCTCTGTATCCACACTCTCTGTGACCCTCTGCATCCACACACTCTGTGACCCTCTGCATCCACACACTCTGTGCCCCTGCATCAACTGCATCCACCCACTCTGTGCCCCTCTGCATCCACACTCTCTGTGCCCCTCTGCATCCACACACTCTGTGACCCTCTGCATCCACACTCTCTGTGCCCCTCTGCATCCACACTCTGTGACCCTCTGTATCCACACTCTCTGTGACCCTCTGCATCCACACACTCTGTGCCCCTCTGCATCCACACTCTCTGTGCCCCTCTGCATCATCTCACTCTGTGACCCTCTGCATCCACACTCTCTGTGACCCTCTGCATCCACACACTCTGTGACCCTCTGCATCCACACACTCTGTGACCCTCTGCATCCACACACTCTGTGACCCTCTGCATCCACACTCTCTGTGACCCTCTGCATCCACACACTCTGTGACCCTCTGCATCCACACACTCTGTGACCCTCTGCATCCACACTCTCTGTGACCCTCTGCATCCTCTCACTTTGCCCCCTTCTTCATTCTTTTGCCCCTCCATTGCTGTTTCCTATCACCATTCCCCTACCACCCTTCCCATAGTGGTTTTCCGTAGTGCAGCCCCTTCCCATAGCAGTTTTCCCTAGTGCAGCCCCTTCCCATAGCAGTTTTCCCTAGTGCAGCCCCTTCCCATAGCAGTTTTCCCTAGTGCAGCCCCTTCCCATAGCAGTTTTCCCTAGTGCAGCCCCTTCCCATAGCAGTTTTCCCTAGTGCAGCCCCTTCCCATAGTAGTTTTCCCTAGTGCAGCCCCTTCCCATAGCAGTTTTCCCTAGTGCAGCCCCTTCCCATAGCAGTTTTCCCTAGTGCAGCCCCTTCCCATAGTAGTTTTCCGTAGTGCAGCCCCTTCCCATATCAGTTTTCTCTAGTGCAGCCCCTTCCCATAGCAGTTTTCCCTAGTGCAGCCCCTTCCCATAGTAGCTTTCCCTAGTGCAGCCCCTTCCCATAGTAGTTTTCCCTAGTGCAGCCCCTTCCCATAGTAGTTTTCCCTAGTGCAGCCCCTTCCCATAGTAGTTTTCCCTAGTGCAGCCCCTTCCCATAGTAGTTTTCCCTAGTGCAGCCCCCCCTGCCCCTCACTTACCTTGCGGCGCGCAGCATCGCTCCTCAGATCAGACAGGAAGTTCCTGTCTGACCGCACAGCATCGTGGGACCCCATTAAGCAACAGGCAGCCTCGCGATTGGCTGCCTGTTGTTTTCCACTGGCCACCAATGTCTGTGATCGTCGCTCCCCCGCTCTTACAACCCCACCAGCAAATTGACTGCCCCGGCGCCCTTCCCCCCCTCTCTGTGCCGAGTAGCCCCCACCCGGCGCTGGAACTTAGAAAAAAAAATAAAGAATTCATTAGTGAGGCGGCTTCGTCAGGGTACCGGTAGGCTCAATCACCAATTCGCCCCTGCTGACAGCTGATTATAAATAGGAGTGGTAATACGGGCGGCGAGGGGTGACATCTACGGAGAGAGGGGGGCCTGGTGCGGTAGCTGTCAGTTGCTGTCAGACAGCAACTGACAGCAGATGAAGTCATACTGGCGGCGGGGGGCCCTCAGAGAGAGGGGGGCCCGGGGCACTTGCCCCCTGTGCCCCCCCCCTTAATCCGGCTATGCTTACAAGAATACTTAAACTGCATTCACAACATTCTAGGTTGGACCCTCCCCCAAGACAGAGTCCCAGGTACGGCAACATGCAGCTATTTTTCTTGCAATAAAGAAACGGCAAATTCATTTTGTTAATAAACATTAAAAGGCTGCAGAGGCGGGGTGTGAGCAGGAGGACCAATCAAAAACTGCAATCACTGCTCATACATACCAACTCTCCGTTTTGCTTCAGGTGGAGTAAAAAAACAGCGAGAGCATCTCCTGGAGCTTCGACTGGGAGGAGGGACACCTTATGATAATATTTTCCTAGGTGGTTTTGCAGGTTTAAAGGATCACTAAACATTAAATAAAAATTGTCTTACATTAAAGTAGTACTTTTAATATTTAATACATATCTGAAAATTTCTGGGGGTGGATGTATCAAGCTGCGAGTTTCCGGCAGGTCTGAAAAGTGGAAATGTTGCCTATAGCAACCAATCAGAATGTAGTTATCATATATTTAGTACATTCTACAAAATGATAGCTATAATCTGATTGGTTGCTATAGGCAACATCTCCACTTTTCAAACCCGCTGGAAACTCACAGCTTGATACATTTACCCCCTGGAGCCTATCAGAACTGAAGTCATTTCTCATAAAGTTGCAATTATGGGGAAAGATATTTTTCCTTATATACTTCAGAATCTCATTAAAGGACACTGTAATCTTTATTTATCCAAAACAATAACAGAGAACAATAAATAAGTTGCACAGCAATTGTAAATATAGGGGCCTATATATTAACAAGAGGCAACATAAATTATTTATCTTAATTTATTGCAGCGATAGGGTTTTCAGTACCCTAATGTGTTCAGTGAAGCAATATATTTGATCATAAAACTGTCTTTGAAGGCCATAAGACTTTCCACCCTTCCATAAATATATAAAGATATGGGGACTTTTACATATTGTGAATATTAGTTCTTTTATATAGGGCAACTTATATTTTAACTTTAAAGCCCCTTACATCAGCAGTTCATATAATTGATAATATTTGGGGTGTCGTGCTACATTTTACCTTTAAAAATATGTAAGCTGAGCTCATTACCTGCAAGTTCTTATCTTTGCCAGCTCCATGTATAGATTCTTGTTTTCAGAACATATTGAGTTTGTGTCAACGCTGTACTTTCGGATTTAAAATCATTATCACTGACTGCATCATTTGCACTTTTTTTTCCCTCTAACACCGACTTGTTGAATCATTTTTATCACATTTATGGAAGCCAAACTTTATTAGATTTTATTTGTAGGCTCAGCTCCCACGGTTCATAAACACCTACACTGTTCAATGTGAAAAAAAATGAATTAATGTAGTATAATTTCTATAGCGAAAAAGCATCAACGGATCCCCTTTGCGTTGGCTCTAGTACAAAATTATCTCGATTGACTTAATACACAGCCCCGCTTACAAGGGGATGTTGATGTTGCCAAGGGCTTGTTTTGGAGTTAAGTGGCTCTTGAGCTACTTATTTTATGTCATAATTTAGAAGGCTAATGTTCCTGAATTTATTACACAGACTGGTAAAACTCTGGTATAATATAAAAGAGAAATGTCATGGCTTTAAGTTATTATTTTTTTCTCATCTCCACTCGTATAATGGTACGAAATTGGACAGTAACCCTTTGCTTCTTATTAACCGAGATGAAACACCAACTGGTGAAACTGTTCAACCACATTACTTCAAAATTCTCCATCGTTCTGCTTTTTGGAGTTAGGATGCGCCTCCGTTTTTTCAAGTGTTCCTGAATATCTGCTATTTTTTCTGATAAGGCAAAAAGGGTGCGTGTTCCTAAATGTCCCAATTTTTCAAACTAGAAAGCCAATAAAGTAATTACTGGATCAATTTGCAAAATGATGTAGGACTTACCATTGAATATCAAACTCCCATTGTCCCATAGATTGTAAGCTTGTGAGCAGGGCCCTCTTACTTCTCAGTCTGTATGTATTACCCAGTATTGTTTTATTCATGTTTGTTCCCAATTGTAAAGCGCTACGGAATTTGCTGGCGCTATATATAAATAAATGATGATGTTGATGATGTTGACTACACAGGGAAGTAACTAACTGCACAAGAGCAGCAAGTCCATGTTCACTATCATAATTGAATCTAGTCCTGATTGGTTGGCTCAGTGCAGTCTATCCCCTCTTGCAGATCGGCCAGCCTGCTCACATCAACCACTGGGATTGTTCCACCATTCCAAGTGTTGATTTGAATTTATATTCTGTCTATATCAATCTATCTGTGTGTATCTCAGGTACTATTGAACAATAAACACTATTGTTATAGATCCTACTCATAGGCAAACCTAGGGGGGGGGGGGGGTTCATAGTGCCTAGAAACCCCCCTCCAAGCCTGGGGCACTGTATAATTGAGGTGGCTGGACCCTGCTCCCGCTTCACACTGCTCTGCTCGAAAAGAGAGAGCTGCGTGCACCTAACAGTAGTGCACGCAGCATTGCCCCTGTATATTATGGGGATAGGAAGAGTTGGAGAGCAGCCAAGCACTGTCACGCCCCCATGCATGCTGGTCACGCCCACTGGCGGCGTGGTGTGGAAACCCCCCTCTACAAATCCTGTGTTTGCTCCTGCTACTCTATTCCTGCAAGATGCTTATTATCTGCTGAAAATCTACAAATAAGAGCTACCACTCAAGTCCATCCCCATCTGTCCTGTGTTGAACCCAGCATCCTGATAGAAGGCTCTGCCTGTTCTCCCGCAGTCGTGATCCACAGTAAGTGGCCAAGAGAATCCAGGCGTAGCCGCCATAGCCACCAAAACAGAGGTGCTGCAGCAGCCGCAGTAGTAAGCATACTGGTGGCAGCGACAACTCTGCTACAATGTGGGGGGGTGAGTGTCTGGTGGCTGAGAAGCACCAGGAGTGGTCAGGTGCTGCAGGTTACCGACAGTAAGAGGGACTCCAAGACAAACCCACTCCCCAGACCGGGTGCATAGTAAGCCCATCCTGTCACAATGTTGCTAAAATGGTTTTATTTATAACTCATGTTTTCTGTTTCGATATTATAGAAGCCCTGGGTAATGAGAGCCGCATAAAGGCTATGGCCGCTGTGCCTCATGCCTCAATGATGTCCCCGGATACTACAGTATCAGCTCATACAACAACTACCTCCACTGTGCAGGTGACGTGTCCACTTTTGGCTTATTTACTAACATTGCATTCAGGTGCAATTTTTGCTTTAAACCATAGCAACCAATCAGCAGGGCCCTCTTAACAACATTATGGGCCCCTGGGCAAAGCAGTGCATCGGGGCCCCTATATATATATAAATGTAAATTTAAAAAAAAGTGATTATATATATGGGCCTTGCAGCCCAGGGGAAATACTTACCTTGCGGTCAGCTGGCGATCCGGCTCCCTCCCTGGTCTCCTCCTCCGTGCGGCGCTCTGCAATGGATGTCGGGCGGGCGTGACGTCACTGCGAGCGCCACACAGAGGAGGAGACCAGGGAGGGAGCCGGATCGCCAGCTGACCGCAAGGTAAGTATTTTCTTCTTTTTTTTTATGGGAGAGACGGCCCTGCCAATCAAATACTTTGCTGTTGATGCTGAATTTGTAGATGATGATAATGAATGGGGTTTTAATGCAGAACTAAAATAATAAATATATAGGGGGGGAATTCAATTGCCAGCGATGTGGTGTGCGGGTATTACACCGCGGGTATTACACCGCGCACATTGCTGCTATCACTCCACAAAGTGTCTCCAGAACATGCATGAGACACTTCGTGGCTAATTGAATTCCCCCGGTAATGAAAAAAAACATCGCTCTCTGGGCTGGTTTGCGAACAGTGTCCGGTCTCCCTAAATAATACACTGCAGGAAACGCCCAATACATATGTGAAATATAAAGTCACAAAAGAATGCACAGAAAAATTCAATTAATGTCACCTGTTAAAAATGTAGCCATTAATACATTAAAATAATTATTTTTTTTATTTCCCCATGAAATACATTTATCAGGATGTTACAAATGTCTACTGTACTGAAAGTGCATTTTAACAATGGCTCCTAATTACAAACACATGATCTAGCATGTATATGTATATGCCACCATCTCTTTTTTGTTTCCCTATTCCATGAGAGGATCCATATATCCAAGAGAGTGATCGAATCGATATAACACTAAAAGGTGTTGACATGCGCATAT